>NW_018251120.1:34677-52182 GCF_001263595.1 Phalaenopsis equestris | reverse complement strand
ATCTTCCATTAAAGCGCAATATCTCAAAAATAGGTATTAAAATGTGTCTAAAAATACTATATATTTTAGGTATATCAAAATCCCTCAAACTTAAAATGTTACTTGTCCTCAAGTGACACTTCAATCTCTAAAAACAACATATGTATGATATGAATATAAGTTTATTTAGGAGTTGCTAAAATTTAGTTTTAAAAATATAGTAGTCTAATTTAGAAAAAATATTCAGTAAATGAAACCAATTTAAAGTTTAGAAATTCTTAAAGTTAAGAAAGATGAAAATATGAGTTTCTATCTAATTTAGAAATATATTGCAGATTTTCCAAATATAGAATTTAGTTCTTTTATTATATCCACTTAAAAATTTTCATTAAAAATAATTTTATTTACTATATTATATCTATAACCTTAAGAGTTTCTCAAGTCTTATACTTTAAAAGGATCTAATGTAGAACTCATTTTTTATTAGGCACTAATCCTCGCTTCTCCTCCCTTACATTTCTTTTCTTTTTCTTTTCTTTTTCTTTTTCTTTTCTTTTTATTTTCTTCTTCTTTTTCTTTTTCTTCTTCTTTTCCTTTTTTAAGCAATGATTACTATATCTAGATAGGCCTTTATGATTTTGATATCCACTTCTCCTTTCCTAAAGTAAAGTATTGATCTAAACCTTTTACTTATAAATATAATAATAATTTTGAAGATAATTTTAATAAAAGAAATTTAAGTATTAAAAATAAAAGTCTAAATTATCTAAAT
Source organism: Phalaenopsis equestris (assembly GCF_001263595.1). Taxonomy (NCBI): domain Eukaryota; kingdom Viridiplantae; phylum Streptophyta; class Magnoliopsida; order Asparagales; family Orchidaceae; genus Phalaenopsis; species Phalaenopsis equestris. The sequence continues at coordinate 51,431 of NW_018251120.1, read as the reverse complement.
TTCTCATAAATACAATTTTTCCTACTAAAGATAGTCACTTATAGTAATCATTTTCTATACTAAAAATTTTTGAATTAAACTTTTTCTTCTTTACTTAAAATTTTATCTAAATTTTCTTACTCATTTCTAAAATCAAATTTTACTTCCCTAATATAACTTCATATACAAAATCAATTTTTCATTTAAAATCAAATTCACTTATAGTACATTTGAGAACAAATAAAATTTCAGGTTTGAATATTTTTTTCATCCCTCCCCCAAACTTAAATTTTTAACAAATTAAACAGTTTAACATCAGATAATTATATAGGCAAGAAATGAATATTGAATTAACGTGCTAATAGGAATTTTTACATCATAATTATACAAGTATAAAATTAAAGGCATGAGTAAAATTAATTTTGATCAAATTTTCTAACATTTTATTTTAGTTTAACATGTAGAAATTCAAATAGTCTTCTAAACAGTGGGTATAAAAGCAAACAACACACTAGCATGATAAGAGAAAAATACAGGGTAGCGGTTTCTGAATTTCAAGTTTAAGATCTAAGCTAGCAAGATTTTCTACTTTATAGTAGATGTGAAATTAAGTTAAGTTCTAAACTAACTAAATCACACTACTAAACACAAAACAATAGTTACTACCCAAAAATATTAACTACCAAAAACGTCATAATAATAATAAAACATAAAAGTCCAAAACACAACATAGTCCAATACAACACACAGATGCAAATGTAGCAAGCTCAAACCACATAGTTCATGTCATATTACAATCATAAAATGAATCTCTCAACTCTACTCTTCATCCTCAGAATCACCGCTGTACTATTTTTTTGCAGGCTCATAATCAGGATATCGAGGATATGGAGGAAATTGCACTCCTGGTTCACCTCTAATCAGGCTCTCCAAAGATGCGTGGAATTTCTCTTCATAATCACTCTTCCTTCTATTATAACTATTAGTATAATCTGCAAAATGCTCTAAATATTGTACCTTATCAATGGTAAAATTGATATTATCCATCATCTTCTGCAATAACTCATCCTGAGTCTTAGTAGACTCATCTCTAGATGTAGATGCGCGTGAAGTAGATGGTCTAGATGAAGATACAACAAAGGTAGATGCAGTAAACGTTTCCATTCCATAGCTCCTGGAAAATCCTCCTCTCCAGCCAAAAATCGAATGCTCAGAATAAGTCTTCACTTTCACCTACGTGATGGGCTTTAAAGGTAACATAATTTCTTCCCAACTATCATATTTAACCCCAGCCTACTTGCACAAAAAAAAGATCAAGGAAGCAAATCCCAGACCTGTAGTTGTAACAGCTGTAGAAGAACTGATGATAGTCTGATAGATCAAAGTTTCAATGTTGATGAGCTTTCCCTTTTGAATACAATAGTTCAACGTCGCTCTTCCTCTGGTCACTTCACCGAGAGGTAGGAAGCAGACGAGTAGATATAAAATAGTGCCAATCCTTTGATGGTGCACATAACTTTGACGTTGGGAAATTTACTCTCCTCTCATTGGTAATCTTCCAAAGTCCTCTCCCAATAATCAAGTATGAAATAATCGCATCTAACTTCGCTTCAATAGGACTATAATTTGCATAAAAACATAATGTATCCGGTGGTAAATGGTAAAACAAGTTGATTACCTCTGACAAAAAAGGTACCAACTTTCCTTGAACCATAACTCACTTGTCTTCAGCTTCAGAGAGATTTGCATAGAACTCCCTCACAACAGAAATCACTGCAACAGCAGAGAAACAACAAAATTGTTGCCACTGTCGGTGAACAATTAAATCTTCCATGTCTCCACCCGGATTTTTAAAACATCGCTCCGAAATCAATTTTCGTGACTGTAGAGTGTCACTGTATCGATCTTGAGCTTTTGAACTATCAAATTTGCTCGAATCAAACGGGCTTTTTCCCTTATTCCTCTTCATTCTTGGTGCCATTCTACAAATTTTATAAATTCCAAAAATATCTTCAAAAATGAAGTTTAAATCACTAAACTAAACTTCCAAAAGCACAAACTAAACTTCCCAAGCAATTTCCATAGATTTTTTCTCATTTTTTACCATGAATAGTAAATTTTTGAATTCTTCAAAATGTACTCAAAATGCATGGTGAAAATCCAAAATTTTTGCATAGAAGTGAAGCTCTTACCTCAAGGAATCCGAATCTAGCAAATTTTTCTTGATTCCACCAAGAAATCTCCACTTAATGGTGTGCCCTAGCCCTTAAAATCTCAATTTTGAGAGGCAGAAGACGACGGGAGGCTTTAAAAATGGTATTTTCGGACCAAAACTTCACTTTTAACCATTCGCAAACTGGTTTCGTGAACCGGCACTTAAGATGCATCATTTCGTGATAATTTTCATCCATGGTGATTATAACCACCATTAAGCCAATGGGTAGCTCAAAAACCTCTTCAAAATTTGTAAAAACTGACTTTACTCGTCTAGTAACTGCCACTGGTGCTTAGGTGCGACCTTCTCTATTTAACCGGCGCTTAAACGCCAGATCTGGCGCTTAGGTGCCAAAACTCATTTGCAAATTTTTCACCTTTTTGCTCCAAATTTTATCCTTTTTCACTCCTTTAATCATTTTTCACCCTTTTTACATGTATCTGCAAGAAAAACACAAAAATATCTTCAATTAAAGAGAAATATCTCAATAATAGTTATAAAAAAGTGTCTAAAAACACTATATATTTTATGTGTATCAACGATGCCGGCGCCGGCTCTGGCGCTGTCGGTGCCCGCTCTGCGCAGCTCCACCATTTTGCTTTGTTTGGCTCCATTTTAGCTCCGTTTCGCCCTGTTTCATTTGCGTTGTGTTCCTAACAGTTAGACCTACAAAATAAGCATAAAAACAACATTTCCTTAAATTGTAATTTCATTCAAAAAATTGTGAGAAGTGTAGATGAAATTAAGCATAGAAATACATATCAAAATGTGTCAGAACAAAATTTTCTTTCTTGCTTCAAAATTTTCTTTCTTGCTTGTTTGTGCTCCAAATTGCATCGTTTTTGCTTCTTTTTCTATAAAACTTCATTTTATGTTTTTGAATCCAAAAATATACAAAATACCTTCCTTTAAAGTGTAATATCATTGAAAATCACCAAATATAGGCATTAAAAACATGCGAAAAATTGAACATTTTTTAGGCATATTAAGCCTCACCCTCAAGTCTTATGTTTATCTTTCGGGACAGATACATAGCTTGAGATGTAGTACTCTTTCATCTAAGCTTTGAAAGATATGGAATCAGTTTGATTTCATATTTTTTAAAACTTAAACACATATATAAATTAAATGTCCCTCTGAAGTGGGAGACGAGATTCTGATTTCGGCAACCGACAACTTCCAAAGAACCCCCTAAAATAGTGTCGACATTGCCATAAACATCAAAACCTAGAATAGTGCGATCTTCAGTAAACTGGTGCATGATACACTAGATTTGGCGTCAGATGTGCCAGGGACGACTTTTTGCAGATTAAGGCGGTTCAAGTTGAATTTAATTTTAAAAAGGCACTTGTTCTAAACACCCCTTGGACTAAACACCCCTTGGAGTAAATGTTCTAAACACCCCTTGGAGTAAATCAATGCATCTAGATACTTTGGAAGGTTCTTTTATGAAGGAATATGTTCCTTGGATCTATGAACATGTCTTTTGAATTCAAAAGAGTTGACTTTTGGATAGAATTTTGGAGGGAATTTTGAATTCTTTTTCTTAAGTGAGGGAGCCTTTGATAAAAGAGAGGGAAGTCTAGGGCTTGAAGAGGAGTTTTTTTTTTGGCGTGTGTGTGGGAGAGTTGGTGTTGCTTAAAGGGGAAACAAGGAGAGTTAGAGAGAAATAAAATCAAGGGATTGGAGGTTTTTTTCAAGGTTTGTAAGAGGAGAGGGAAGGTGAGAGATTTCTTCTTCATTACACTTCTAAGAGAGAATTGAGAGTGCTTGTAAAGAGAGGAGGCTTGAAGAGAACTTCTAGGGATTTGTCAGGGAATGATTGTGAGATAAGTTGTGTCTTTTATTTCTTTTGTTTTGTAAACTTATTTCGTTCTCATGAATTCTGAGTAGTCTTCTTTATCCTTTTCCCTACTTTGAGATATGATTTTGTGAAGAATTGATTTAGTTTTATACAATTTTAAATGTCAATAATTTGTAATATATAGACATTAGATTTTCATTTACTTTTTGATCGGGTTCCCCATGGGATCGCATTAGAGCCCTTTATTACCGCCCTTTATTACCTGAGTGATATGTATACTTGCATTATTTTTAAAGGGGATTTGGCAGTTTAAAAATTTTTAAAAGATAAAACTATTTTAACTGAAGCTATTTTCCTGGGATTAATTAGCATATTTGTTATTATATCTGCCATGTGTATTTTGTAATATTGAAAAATATTTGCAAAATTAACACACTAAATCCACCCCGCATCTGTGTGCAAATGAATTATGGTGCCTAAGCACCCAAGACTGATGCTTAAGCACCAGGAAAATAGAGAAGGTCATGATTAAGCGCTAAATACCCCACGCTTACGCACCAGAGGTAGTTATTTTTCAAATTCATTGAATTTGGATGAATTTGGAAGGGGTATTTGAAGCAACACTTAGTAAAAATGTGAATTATAGTTAATGGGCACAAAAATACATTCAAATGGCTATTAAAAGGAAGCAACCCTTTGAAGATTCATTTATTGTGGACAGATTTTTGATTGTGGACAGATTGTTGAAGAGATACCAAAGCACCTTTTGGAAAATTATAAAAGAAGGACTTATATTGAAATGAAGACAACCCCTCTCCTTGAGACTTCTTTCTGACATCCCTCTCATCATAGAATAATTAGGATACTTTTAAAGAGAAGAAAGGGAGGAGTTGTAGTTGTGTTAGTAGAGAGTATTGTAAGAGAAAGAAAGAGATTCAAAGGAACTTCAAGAGTTTTGTGGAAATGAATTTGAGATAAGCTTTTAACTTTGTGACAACATTTTGTTTTAGATTAGACTTCTTGTGTGTTTACATGATTTCAACTTTTAAACTTAAGTGTTGTTGTATTTTCTCCATGAATTCTGAGTAATTTTCTTTATCTTTTTCCTTAAAATGATAAGTAATTATATGTTGGATGGAAGTTGTGTGAAGTATTGATCTTTAATGTTGGAATAACTTATTATGATTTAATCCTTATACTTCATTTACTTCTTGATTTGGCTAATTAAGATGTTAATATTTGTTGTAAGAACATATAAGATCTGAGATGGTATTGTCTCAGTCAACTAATGGTAAGAATCATATGAGATTCTATGGATGAGAGTGTAATTCATATAGTTGAGTGCAAATAAATAGGGAAATAAACTTTGAAGGGTATAGAGTTAGAGGACTTTAGAGTGACACGCTAAAGTCCTCAATTTGGTTTATTATTTTGGGTTTTGATACGAGATGTTAGCCCCCAGGTGGAGGGAGAAGAGGGAACTCTAGAGTGAGAGCTAGTATCTTTCTTACCTAGCCCGTCTTTAGGACTATTTAAACTTTAAATTAGCCAATGTTCTTATAGCATCTCTAGTAAGTGTAAAGAATAATATTGCTCATATTTGGCACAACATAATTTAAATATTTCACAACAGAATTCCAATACTTGTTACTAATTCATGATAAGGAAAAAGATATTTTATTTATATTGCTTTCAACTTACGAAAATCTAGTTAAATTTAGTTAGTTGTTTAATTTTTTTCAATTATAAAAAATTACCAAAAAGAATCTAACTTTCATTCCTATTATAGCATCTATAGTTTGAGTAAGAATATTTTGTTAAAGTATAGTTTGTTACCTAATTTCTTCTTAAAAATTTGTAGTACTCATTGTGGGTTAGATAATCGAGGTTTAATAAAAAAGTCCTATATTACTTGATAATAATATGTATATTTGCATAGTATCCTAATATTTAAATATAATAGTTGCACTCTTATTTGCTTGGAAGCAAGGTTTTTAGCGTTGTTGTAAAGAAAGAAATATAAATAAAAAAATTGAGAAAATAACCAAACATACTTCATAGTAATGTCATAATAGTCAGGATCATGTAACAGCTTATTAATAAGCTGCAGCTGTTGTAATTATATGAATATTTAAAATTGCATTAAAAACTGACTAGGTTGCAAATATTTAAAATTGCATTAAAAACTGACTAGATTGCAAATAGAGTGTGAGATTCAACTGATAAATTACAGCTAAATTTGATGAACCAAAAGAAAACAGACAATATGGTGCAATTATAATTGATGTTTACATGATCTTACAAAAGAAGAAAAAAAATTTTGAGTGGACACCTCCAGCTTAAAACCTATGATATCAGTTTTTGTCTAGATTCCTATTGTTTCTACTTCGTCATATATTATACACCAAAAATATATGCATTTTTAGGCTCATATTTTATACTTATCTTTTGGTGATATTGCACTTTAACGAAAGATATTTTTATGTTTTCTTGCAGGTTGTTGAATTTTAAGGCTTGAAGCAAAAAGGAAGCAAAAAGGATGAAATTTGGAGCAAAAATGAAGAAGTTGAAATTTTTACAGCACCAGTAGCAACGCTGACGGTGCCGTTTGACAGAGAGGACGAATTAAATTGCGGGACACTGGCACCAACGGCGCCAATGTCGGTTCAGCCCTGATTTCTAGAAGATTTAATGAATCTGGATGCATTTTGAAGAGCTTTTTGAGGCACCTATTAGAGAACCAACTCTAGGCTTTATTTGGGGCCAAAATTGATCATAAAAGAGAATCTTCTTGCCATTTCATCCCCTCCATTCAACCTGCTACACATCAAACATTCTTCCATTTTTCATTCCACAACCATTTAGAGTCCATTGTTCTTATAATTTTGAGTTTTGTGGTGAGATTAAGTGTGAACTCTTCTCTAAGAATATTGGAGAAGGAGAAAAGTGAGATATTTCTTCTTCCTTCATTTTTTAGAAGAGGCTACAAGGGATTTGCTTTGAGAAAGAGTTTCAGATAAGTGTTGTTTGTTTATTAGTGTTGTATGAACTTTCTTTTATATATGAAATTTAAGTTTTGTTGTATCTTTCTCATGAAGTCTGAGTAGTTTACTTTATCTTTCTCTTTACTTTGAGATATGGTGAAATGAAGAGATAATATGGATGTGTCGATATTAAAATATAAAATAAATCCTGATGATTTTTCAACTCCGAACTTAATTTACTTTTTGATCTGGCCAATTGAATTGTTAAAATATATTGTGAAACATATGTTCCAGGAAATGGAGTATGAGTTCTACAACAGAGTGAGGATCACATTTGATTCCATGAAGTAGAACTTCGTTCATGAAATTAAGTGCAATAAAATAGGGAAATATATTTTTTTGGGTTTAGAATTAGAGAACATTTAGGGTGACAGACTAAAATTCTCAATTCAGTCATAGTGTTTAAAAGCTAAAGCAAGAGTTAGCCTTTAGGTGAAGAGAAGTGGGAGCAAGTATTCTCCTAGCCTAGTGACGGATTTAAAGACTAAACCTGGGATTAGCCAATAATTTTCTATAATACTATATCAGGGTAGAGAATTAAAACTGCTCTTATTTGGCCCATTACATAATTGAACCATTTATCTCATCTCATTTCACCAAAATCTCATTGTAGTGGGAAAGATGCTTTTTCACATAAGAAATCTTCATCACATAAACATAGTTTAATAGTTTAGTAGTTACTATTTAAACTTTGTATTTCAGTTTTGTTATTAGTTAAATAATTTAGCTCTGGTAATATCTCAACATTCAAATAATTTATTGACTTTTTGTGAATTTCCTAGTAAATTTATCATTTCAAATTTAAACCTTCCCCGTGGGATCAATTCAAATTTAAACCTTCCCCCAATATTTATGGCTTAAATAGAAAGTCCTTTATTACTTGATAACGATATGTATACTTGCATAGAATCTCAACATTAATTGTTTAAATTTCTTATTCATAAAATATTGCATCAAGCTTTTGACACTGTTGCATAGCGGAGTCAACTATATAATTTTTACACAACTGTATTTTTGGGGATCAATATACAATATACATATGATCCTCTAATTCTTATACATTTACATATCTAACTTCAAAACTTCAATTTTTACAAATAGACTACTATAAATTGTAAATATCAAAAGTTCAACTTTTTTAATTTTTTAAATTTTAATTTTTATTATTTTATATATTAAATTCATACTTGTTTCTTCATTACTCTATTAGATAAATGCATTTTATCTAAACAAATTGAAGCTTAGATTATTTTTCTTTTAGTTTTGAAGATGATTAAGGAGAACTACCACCAAGGTGTGTAATTCACTTTTCATGTGTATCTAAATTAGGGGCATTTACATAAATACCACACAACTCAAAAGGTATTTTTTATATATTAAAAAATGTAGACTTCGAAACTTTGATCAGGAGGCTAGATCAATCAAGGAAGCATGCACAGCTTGGTCCGCAGAAGCCTAATAACCAAAATCAAAAGTTTGGTGTTTCATGTATTGATATTATGTCAGATATTTATGTTATGTATGTATGTAATAATGAGATTTCATGTGTTATGCATGTAATTATATTGCAGTCGTTACCTCATTTTTTTTCGGTCGCCAAATTGGAAGTTGTTGGTTGTTGGAATAGAAATCCCGATGCTCGGTTCAATTTAATTTATATACATATATATAATTTGGGAAAAAGCAGTGTTTTAAATTTTGAAAATACAAGATCAAACCAATCTCATATCTTTAGTAGTTTAAATAAATGAACCTAATACCGCAAGCAATGCATCTATCCTTAAGGAAAAATACACTACTTACTAGTAGAGGCTTGATTAAATAAACTAAAAAATTTATGACATTTGCTTAATTCTACGAAAAATCATTTTTTATGTTAACCAACAAGTTCTCCTATTTTATATGAAAAATTAAATAGTGTTTATCTTAAGCTAGGTTCTTGAAAGTTTCCTATAAGGGTAAGCCCCTATAGTTAATTACATCTTAGTTAACCGAAGTCACCTAAGAAAACTCTTGATTAAACTCAGGGGATATTGTCTTCAAGAATTTCAAAGGATTTAAGAGATCGGACAAAAAGATGTGAAATGGGAATGGTTCAAATTTGGAACATTTATTTTGAAATCCAAAGGAAGAAGAACAAGGGGATGTCATGGATCCTGAGAAAATCCTCAGTGACTTCCCAAGCTATCCTATAGTTTGGCTTCAATTTTGGAGAAAAATTATCGAATGTTTCGTCCTACAAATTTTATTAATTAGGGCTTACATTTGTTTGAGACGCTCACATAAATAGCCTGGAAGATGTGAGGATTTAGGTCGTGATGAACGAAAACCTCAGAATCCTAAAACGAGTTAGGACTTAAATTATGTAGCATGGTTATACAAAGGCCTAAAGACGAGTTGAGGATTTATGTCGCATAATATACCAAAAATATATACAATTTTAGACCTATATTTTATACTCATTTTTGGTGATATTTCTATTTAATGGAAGGTATTTTTATGTTTTGTTGCAGGTTGTTGATTTTTAGGACTTGAAGAAAAAAGGAAGCAAAAAGGATGGAATTTAGAGTCAAAATGACGTTTTTGAAGAAATACTCAGTGCCAACAGCGCCAAGAGCAGCGCCGACGGCGCAGACTTACAGAACAACTGATGGATTTTACTAAGTGTCGACGATAACAGAAGCAGCGCCGATGGCGCCATTTGATAGAGAGCGGCAAAATTCAGAATGGGACACTGGCACCGACAGTGCCAGAATGGGCGCTGACGATGCTAATGTCGGTTTGGACCCTATTTCTAGAAGATTCTATGAATTTGGACACTTTTTGAAGGGTTTTTGGATGCATCTTTTGGAGAATCGACTCTAGGCTCTATTTAGGGTTGAAATTGATAAAAAAGGGGCTCCTTTTCATTCCTCTTCTCCTTCACTCGCTCTTCGCCCCACTTTGACCTAAATTTGTGCCACTTCGTAACCTTCAGCCGCTTTCCACGCCATTCAAAACCATTAGTTAGTTATTTTATTTTTAGTTTTGAGGTTTTGTGGTGATTTTAAGTGTGAATTCCTCTCCAAGAGTGTTGAAGAGGGAGAGAAGTGAGAGTTTTATTCTTCCTATATTTCTTAGGAGAGGCTACAAGGGATTTGCTTTGAGAAAAAGTTTCAGATAAGTGTTGTTTGTTTATTAGTGTTTTATGAACTTTCTTTTATATATGAAATTTGTGTTTTGTTATGTATTTCTCATGAAGTCTGAGTAGTCTTCTTTATCTTTCTCCCTTCTCTCAGATATGGTGAAATGAGGAGATAATATGGATGTGCCAATATTAAAATATAAAATAAATTATGATGATTTTTCAACTCCGAACTTAATTTACTTTTCGATCAAGCCAATTGAATTGTTAAAATGTTTTGTGAAACATATGATCCGGGAAATGGAGTGTGAGTTCTACAACAGAGTTAGGATCACATTTGATTCCATGAAGGAGTATTTTGTTCATAGAATCAAGTGCAAATAAATGGGAAAATATATGTTGTTGGGTGTAGAATGGGTTGGGCGGTAGAATTAGAGATTTTAGGGTGACATACTAAAATCCTCAATTCAGTCTTACTGTCTAAAAACTAAAGCCTAAAAACTAAAGCAAGAGTTAGCCTTCAGGTGAAGGGAAGTGGGAGCTCTGGAGTGGGAGCCAGTATCCGCCTAGCCTAGCTACGGATTTACGGACTAAAACTCGGATTAGCCAATAATTTTCCATAACATTATATCAGGGTAGAGAATTAAAACTGCTCATATTTGACACAATACATATTAAAACCTTTTACCTCATCACATTTTATCAAAATCTCATTATAGCGGGAAAGATGCTTTTTCACATAAGAAATCTTAATCAGAAAAACATAATTTAATAGTTTAGTAGTTATTGTTTAAACTTTGCACTTTAGTTTTTGATAATAATTAAATAATTTAGTTTTCATAATATTGCAGCATTCAAAATTAGTGTTAGTAATTTTGTTTCACTCTGATTTCGTTTTACTTTCTGTGAATTTCTTAGTTAATTTATTATCTCAAATTTAAACATTCCCTATGGGATCGATATTTGGGGTTTAAATAGAAAGTCCTTTATTACTTGGTAATGATGCGTGTACTTTAGTAGAATCCCAACATTAATTGCTTAAATTTCTTAATCATAAATACTGCATCAAGTTTTTGGCATCGTTGCATAGCGGTGTTAAACTTATACAAATTTTACACAACTATATTTTCTTGGGATCAAGTTTTCGGCACCGTTGCCGGGGATGGTAACGGTAAATTAACTAGATTTGGTAAATTAGGAAATTTAGAGATAAAAATATACAAAATACAAAATATCAAAAAAATTATAAAATCAAAAATCAAAAAATAATTAATTATATATTTAAGAGTATTTTTAAGAAATTCTTATTTGTTTATTATATTTGTTTATGCAAAATATTGGATCTGAAGGTTTAGTACCTTACGATTCAGAATTAGAATGTACTATAAGAAAAATTTGAAAAAAATAAAAAAAATTAAAAAATTTAAACAAAATGGCAAATAAATTGGATAATCAAACAAAAGAAAATCGACAGAGACCTTTAAAAGATTATGTTAATCCGACAACAGATGAATTTTACTTGACTATTCAAAATCCTGATGTTTCTGCTAATTCATTTGAGCTTAAACTTGCTATTATCCGAATGGTAAAAAATAATCAGTTTGGAGGAACACCTACTGAAGATCCTAACTTACATCTTGCTAGTTTTCTTCAAATTTGTGCTACTTTTAAATATGACGGAGTGTCTAATGATGTTGTTAGGCTTAGACTTCTTACTTTTTCAATAAGGGATAAAACCAAAGCTTGGTTAAATTCATTAGCACCTTGACTATTAGAACTTGGGGACAACAATCATAAAAATTCTTGGCTAAATATTTTGCACCCTCGAAAACTGTTAAGCTTAGAAATGATATTACATCTTTTTTGTCAGTTTGAAGGGGAATCAATATATGAAGCTTAAGAACGATTTAAAGATATTCTTAGAAAATGTCCCCACCATGCTTTACCAGATTGGTTAATAATTCAAACATTTTACAATGGATTAGTGGGATCACTTAGACCTATTATAGATGTTGTTGCAGGTGGATCACTAATGTCCAAACCTTTGATGAAGCATACTCTTTAATTGAAGAAATGGCTGCTAACAATTTTCAATAGCCCTCTGAAAGGGTAAATCCTAAGAGAGTAGCTAATATTCATGATTCTGATGCAATGTCTATTTAGCATCTCAAATTGCTGTTATTTCAAAAAAGATTGATCAAATTGGAGTGAACTATTCTCAAATACCCCAAGTATTAGAGGAAAATTCACTAGGTCAGATAATTGATATTCAATCATCTTATGAAACCTTAAATGCTATAAATAATCAAAATAAAAATTGCAATTCTAATTATTATAACCCTGGATGGAAAAATCACCCTAATTTTAGTTAGAATAATTATAATAATTTGGTGAATCCCTCCAAAAATTTGAACAACAAAAAAATCCTAATTTTTGACCTTAATATCCTCCTGGATTTAACTCTAACCCTAACCCACAAGTTAAGGAAAAGAAGTTGACAATGCAAGAAGTAAAGTTGAACATGGGAAATCAAATACAGAATCAAGGGGCTGCTATTAGAAATATTGAAAATCAATTAGGACATATTGCTACTGCACTCAGTAATAGAACTTCTGGAATTCTCTTGAGTAATGTGGAAGTTAATCCAAAAGATCAGAGCAAATTAAAGTTATTCAATTACAAAATGGAAGAGAAGTTGAAACAAGGATCCAAAGAGAAACGAAATTTGATAAAGCTAAGGAAGAAATGGAAAGTGACATAAATGAAAAGGAACAAACACAAGGTCCTTTCGAATAACCATTACCTTTGTTTCCTCAAAGACTGAAGCAGAAGAAAAAAGATAAACAATTTACAAAATTTTTGGAAATTCTTAAGAAGTCAACGATAAACATTCCTTTTGGTTAAGCTTTGGAACAAATGTCAAGTTATGTGAAATTTATGAAGGATGTACTAAACAAGAAAAGGAAGTTTACATATTATGGGATCGTTGTACTCAGTGAAGAGTGTAGTGTTATTATTCAGAGAAAGTTTCCTAAAAAATTAAAAGAGCCCGGTAGTTTTACTATACCTTGTGCTATTGGAGAAAAGTTTTTTGAAAACGCTTTATAAAAAGCTTTATGTGATTTAGGAGCGAGTATCAATCTTATGCCTTTATTGATCTTTAAACATTTAGATTTGGGAGAGATTTTCCCTACTAATGTAACTCTTCAGTTTCTAAAATTAGTGGACCAAGCTATCACTTATCATAAAGGGCTTATAGAAGATGTACTAGTAAAAGTGGATAAATTTATCTTCCCTGTAGACATTATAGTATTAGATATGGAGGAAGATAAAGAGATTCCTATTATTTTAGAGAGACCATTTCTTGTAACAGGGAGAGTTGTGATAGATGTGCAAAAAGGAGAATTAATAATGAGAGTTAATTTTCAAGAAGTAACATTTAATATAGCAAAAGCTATGAAATATCTTGTAATAGAAAAAGACAATGAATGTTTCAGGATGGAAGTAACTAATTCTCTGAGTAATGAGCAATTTAAGAATGATTTTGAAGACAGATTAAAGTAAGGAGAATTTTTTGAAAAAAAGGACAAAAAAAAAGAAGAGGATTTGGATTATATTCAGGACAAATTTAAAACTTTAGGCTTGTTGGATAACGATAATAAACATCTTATTCCATCAAGTATTAAACCACCTGAACTTGAACTAAAGATATTACCAGCCCATTTAAAATATGTATTTTTATTAGAGTCATCTACATTGCCTGTTATTGTATCTTCTGAGTTAACTGAAATTCAAGAATAAAAAATTAATAGAAATGTTGAAAAGATATAAAAAGGCTTTTGGATGGACTTTAGCAGATATTAAAGGAGTTAGTCCTTCAATTTGTATGCACAGCTCAGAAGAGATTAAACCCAATAATGAAAGAAGTTGTTAAAAAATAAATTTTAAAATGGCTAGATGCTGGAATTACATATCCTATTTCAGATAGTACTTGGGTAAGTCCAATTCACTGTGTTCAGAAGAAAGGAGGAGTGACCTTTGAAGAAGACAAGAAAAATGAATTAATTTCAATAAGATAAGTTACTGGTTGGTGAATTTGTATTAACTATAGAAAATTAAATATGGCCACCAGAAAAGATCACTTTCCTTTACCCTTTCTAGACCAAATGTTGGATAGGTTGGCTGGAAATAAATATTATTGCTTTTAGATGGATATATCGGTTATCATCAAATTCTAATTGCTCCAAAGGATCAAGAGAAAACAACATTTACAAGCCCATATGGAACATTTGCTTTTCATAGAATGTCTTTTGGACTATGTAATGCACCTACAACATTTTAAAGATATATGTTGTCAATTTTTAGTATTTTATGGAACAAGGAATGGAAGTGTTTATGGATGATTTTTTTGTATTCAGAACTTCATCTGAATTCTGTTTAAATAATTTATAAAAAGTTTTGGAAGTATGTGAAAAAATCAACCTAGTACCAAATTGGGCAAAATGTCAACTTATGGTTGCAGGAGGTATTGTACTTGGGCATAAAATTTTTGAAAATAGCATGGAAGTAGATCCTGTAAAAATTTAGGTTATTGAAAAATTACCACCTCCTACTAATGTTAAAGGGGTAAGAAGTTTTATAGGACATGTTGGTTTCTACAGGCGCTACATAAATTTTTTTTCAAAAATAACTAAGTCATTATGCCAACTTTTAGAAAAAGATACGAAATTTGATTTTAATGAGGAATGCATAAAAGCATTTGAATTGAAAGAGAAATTAATCACTGCACTTATAAGTCATATCTTACCACCTGATATAAAAAATCAACAACTGAAGAAATTTATATATGATTCAAAATTCTATTTTTGGGATGACTCATATTTATATAAACAATGTAAAGATCTCATTATTAGAAGATGTGTGCCTTATGAGGAAACTCGTCAGATAATTGAAAGATGTCATGATTCTGAATTTGGAGGTCATTTTGGAAAAATAGAACTGCATATAAGATTTTGAAAGCTGGATTTTATTGGCCTACACTTTTTAGAGACGTTAATGAATATACTAAAACATGAGATCAATTTCAACGAGTAGGAAATAATTTTAAAAGAAATGAAATGCCTTTAAATTACATATTAGAAGTTAAAATTTTTTATGTCTTGGTATTAGATTTTATGGGACCATTTATGCTTTCACTTGGAAATTTATATATATTACTTGTTGTTGATTATATGTCCAAATGGATTAAAGCTATTGTTGTACCCAGATATGATTCTCGGAGTGTCTCTAAATTCTTAATTAAAGATATTCTTACAAAATATAATCAAAAAATTGATTAAGAAATATGAAATTATGCATAGATTCTCTATTGCTTATCATCCTCAAACTAGCGGTCTAGCAGAGATGTCAAATCGTGAAATTAAAAAAATTTTAGAAAAAGCTATAAATCCTTATAAATTGGATTGGTCTTCTAGATTAGAATACATTATGGACATACAAAACTGCTTATAAGACTTTTATGGGAATGTCCCCATATAGACTTATTTTTGGAAAAACATGCCACTTACCAGTAGAATTGGAGCATAAAGCATTTTGTGTTATTAAGGAATTTAATTTTAATCTGAAAGATGCTGGTGTGAAAAGATTATTGCAACTCAATGAACTTCAGGAGATTAAAAATGAAGCATATGATAATGCAAAAATCTATACGGAGAAAATGAAAATATTGCATGATCGAAAGATTATTAATAAAAAGTTTGAACTTGGACAAGAAGTTTTTTTTATACAATACAAGATTGAGATTATTTTCAAGAAAATTGAAATCCAGATGGTTAGGACCATTTAAAGTAATCAAAGTCTATCATTATGAAATTGTTGCTATTAAAGATTCTAACACTGGAAAGATATTTAAAGTTAATGGGCATCGATTGAAATATTATTATGAAGGTCACATACCACAATTTAAAGAAGTTTTAGAGTTAAGTCAACCCAACTAAACAGATGGTACGTCTGGCTGACGACGTTAAACCAAACACTTCATGGTAGGCAACCCATAAATATATATATATATATATTTATTATTATTTTTTTTTTTGGGTAAGGAGCATTATTTGGCTCCTTGCATGTTGATCAAAAGAAAAACAACATAAAAATTGGAAGGGGTCCCCTATCTAAGAACAAAGCAAAACATACATAACTCACTCATAAGGGTGACCCATCCACTTACATCCTCAACACAAACAGAAGGGAGAAAACATTATATGTTGACCTCACTTTTGGTTGAGGTTTAGTTTTTTGGCTTTAGTAGCCTAAGGTCTAGCCGTAGGACTTTCCTGTTGACTATTCATAGAAAACTAGGAAAGGAACCCTTACCATTAGAAATTCTACCCTCTTCTCTACTTAACTTGAAGTTCCACATGTTGGTCATAACCTCTAGCACTTAGTAGGTGGGGTCTCTATGGGGGAAACTCAAGATGAGTCACCCTTAGGACTGCTGGACCTTAGGGTTGACCCTGGGTGTTGTTCTAGGACTAAGGCACTCACTTTCACTCACTTGCACTCACAATCACTCACAACCCTAAACCTAAA
>NW_018251120.1:33522-33844 GCF_001263595.1 Phalaenopsis equestris | reverse complement strand
CAGAGGTTCCAAACAGTCATTTGAACACCAGTTGTCTTTCCAAAAATTAACATTCCCTTGTCCCAACTCCCATCTGAGCAGCTGGTCAATGTCATCTCTAGCCTTGAGCATCTGGACCCAAATTCTGGAGTCTCCCACCTTCCTAGTGACCTCCCCAGGATGAACAGACTTGCAATATTTGGCCATCATAAAGTTGGCCCATAAGCTTTCATTTTGTCTGAATTTAATCCACAGCTTACAACGGCTAATGTGTTGCATCTGATGCAAGCCTTTAAAACCCAAACCACCAGCCTCCCATGGTTTAGCCACTTTTTGCCAACTA
>NW_018251120.1:26583-28956 GCF_001263595.1 Phalaenopsis equestris | reverse complement strand
CAGCATCAACCTTCAAAGGTGTACCCAAGGTGCACCCTATATTGAACAAAGCATTCATTTTAAATAAATGCAAAGGCAGCTTAGGTAGCTTAAACCAAATAGGCACTGTGGGAGGTTCTTGTGATGGATCATAATCAGATGACAATTTTAAGATTTTCATTTCTATTCCAGCAATTATGATGGATTGCTTTGCAAAAATTCTGGCATAGTCCTCCTCTTTAGTCAGCTGGATTAGGAGGTGTCTAACATCCAACAGCCCTAGCTTCCATTCTGAAATCTTCACGGATTCAATGTATTTTCTGACTAGCTCCATCTATGGATGCCCCAAGCTGAATTTACTAATTAGAGTGAACTGAACCTCCAAGTTTAAGTCAGCAAGCTCATTTTCAGAAAAAAAAAGGCAGCAGGTTCCCCATCTTTATTACCCACAGGGTGAATGCAGGCAGCAGATCCTCTTCCAGCAATAGTGATATGAAAGTCCTGAGGGAAGACAAGTAAATCAGGATCCAGAAAAGGGGAGGGAGGATTACTCACCACTCCAGCATAGGTGTCTTTGATCCATTGCAAGTTGGTTTCCAAGTCAATAGGGGTATTCATGTTGACTAGAACCCCAAAACTAAGAAGGCTCCAGGACAAAACAAACACCAGCAAGGGAGCTAAAAAATAAAAAAGCAGACAGCTGCTACCCAAGAAAGTCCCAAAGACAGCAAACCACAGCTTCCAAGCTAGTTAAAAGATCACCAAGGAAAAACAGAAGAAGAAGCAGAGGAGCTTGAGCTGCCCAATGGAACATTAACAACTTTACAAAAGCACCAAAAAACCTCAACAGCCCCAGCAAGGCCACCAAGAACAAAACAGAAAGTTCCAAAAAAACCAAAAGAACAAGCTTCCCAGCAACACCAGTCAGCTCCATTACTGCCAAAACCCTAGCAGAGCTCTGCTAGTTCCAGCCGCCACCTCCATCTCATATATAAAATTAAGACAAATATTGGCAAATATTTGTATTGGAGGAAAATTCGGAATCAAATTGAACAAAAAATGAAAAGTCACGACTTTGGCCTCTGGCGCCGACGGCGCCCGCTAACTTGACCATAGCATCGACAGCGCCATCAGGAGTGTCGAGGGCGTCAATAGTAGTTTGACGGTTTAGGACAAATTTTGGTGGACTTTGGCGGTGTTTCGCTCCAAAATAATAATTGTGAGATGTTTTTAAAGTCCTAAAAACTGCATTGGATGACTAGAAACTTCCTATTTTTAAATTTCATGGCTTCCAATTCCAGAAATACTTGGTATAGAGTTTTTAATAGAAGAAAGTTTATCAGTTTTAATGCACAGAGATTATACAACAAAATTGTTACGAAGAAGAGATTGATCAAGGAACAAGGCTTTGTCAATCATGGATTGATTAATCCAAGTTTTCTTATTAATAAAATCATTATACAAAGATGATGGGAAGTTATGTGCTTCACTACCGCTACAGTTGTTGTACTAGTGGTGAATGAATTCTATGCCAACTTCTATGGAATTGCCCAAAGAGTAGTCTACGTACAAGGTAAGGCTGTATTATTTACTCCAGCATGAATGAACGAGTTGTATTTGACAGAAAATGTTCTAATCTATTATTATACAAATTTTATCCCTACAAGAGATTTGATGCAAGATGTTTATAATTTTCTAACGGATGAAAGTGATATTTGGGAAATGCGAGATGATGGATATGTTAGTTTCTCTACATCATCACTTTTCATCATACTGGAACACTTGAAGCAGGGTTAGTGCGGATGTTTAAGGAAAAAGGATGGATTGAAGAAAATTCACCTGATCAATTCCCGTACCGACCCTTCTATAATTTTTACATTCATTACACGTCTATGGGAGATATCAGAGGAGGAGAAAGTACTGAAGATGAGGCAAATTGAAGAATTTAATCTCTCTACTAGTTTAAAATATTTATGTATTTAATGTAATTGTGTGGATTTAATTTAGTTTGCTTATATGAGTGTAAAAGTGTGATTAGAAAAATGTATTTGTAAAAAGTATATTTTCATATATAAAAGTTAGTTTGTTGTTGTTTGTGAAAATCATTGTTCCTGAAAATGTTTGTTTGTGAATTACTGTTAGATAAAAATTTGTGTTTAAAAATACTAAAAAGACTTTGGAGAAAATTGAAAAGAAAGTGAAAATTTAAGAAAATTTACAAAATGGAAATTTTATGCCTTCGGCGCCGACGGCGCTGGCATGCGCATCGACGGTGCCCTAAACCTGAGAAAAGCCTATACCCCTTAAAATTCACGATTTGCACAGTGCAACGCCATTTTTACCCTTTAAGTCACCTTCAACCTTCGATTTTTGCACCTAGGGCTTGCATTTGCT
>NW_018251120.1:21359-26529 GCF_001263595.1 Phalaenopsis equestris | reverse complement strand
TCTTCTCTAGGTAAGAGCTACACTTTAAACTAGAAATTTTAGATTCTCACCAAAGATTTATCTCACATTGCCAATATCCAAAAATTTTGAAATTTTTTAAGAGATTTTGAGAAAATCCTTTGATGAAGAACTTCTACTTCGTAGATTTAAGTTTAAATTATTTTACATTGTGATTTTTGGAATTTTGGGAATTTATTCAGATTTTTATCAATTTTGGGAATTTATTTTTTTAAAATTTTTAGAATTTATTAAAATTTTTTCAAATTTTCTCGTGATTTACCATGGCCCCGAGAACGAGCAAAGGAAAAAGAGAAGTAGATTATGATGAACAAAACTTTGTCAGCTTCAGAGCTAGTGCTCAATTCAATAGTCTACTTGAAAATAAAAAAGTGATTTCGTATTGTGGTTTTAAAAATCTGGGTGGAGAAGTCGAGCGAGTGATCAATGCTCGGCAGTGAAAATTTTTTTATTATTTTTACTGCCAAGGCTATTATTGGTGTAGTGATGGAATTCTACACCAATTTTACAGAGGCTTCTGATGATTTTATTTTTGTTCGTGGGAAAATGGTGGAGTTTTCTCCAAGAAAAATTAATGAGTTTAATCAGTTGGAAGACATCTACAGTTGCCAATATATATCGTTTTTTGCTATGAATGAGGCCTTTGATGAGGTTATTTCTTTTCTTACTAATTGAAGAGGAACTTGGAAAGTCAAGAATGGTATTAAGGTAAACTTTCCTCTTTCTATGCTTAATGTAGTATCTAAGGCCTGGCACTATTTTATTTCTGGAAGAATGATACTGACAAATTATCATAGTGAGGTGACCAAAGATAGAGCCATTCTAAACTTCTTAATTCAACAAGTGATGAGGATAAATGTAGGCTCTGTTATTTATATGAACACTCGATCTATTGCTTTGGGAGAGACCACTGGTGGTTTGGCCGGGTGGTTTGGCACACCCTGCACTTATTTTCACACTCTGTGAACAAGAAGAAGTTGATTTTAGACCAGAGGAGGAGAGAATTGACCCTCTAAAACCTATTGGACCTGCTAACATAAGGACTTATGAATCTCATGTTGATTAGAGATCCGAAAGTAAGACCAGGGATATTCCTTCCACTTATAGGACCCCTACTTCTAGTGACTCTACTCTTCGAGAACTAATGGAGCAGATGATGATTCAGCAGGGAGATATCTTGAGAATGGATCATAGAATACAAAACATGGATGCCATAAATGCTCACACTAATGATTTGATACAGCAAAAGTTCAAATATTAAGCTGCTTTTGATGATGCAATGGTGAGATACATGAATGGTGATCATTCAGTTCAGTTTCCTACTGACCCTATTTTTACTCCATATCAGCGGCAGAATCTGGATGTAGATGAAGAAGATGATGATGATGATTGGTGATTTTTCTTTTAGTTTATATGTTTGATTGTACCTTGTTATGTTGTTATTTATTTTTGTTATATTGTTGAGACTGCTTGTTATTAGATAGTGAGACTCTGTTTTATTTTAGATATTAAGTTGTGAACTGTAGAATTGTAAAACTATTTGTTATTTGAAATTCAGTTTAGTTCTGTTGTTTGTTTTAGTATTTTGTTAAATGTATTATAATTAAATTCTTTCTCAGCAGATTTTATATGTATTATGTGTAATTTAATGTTCTAAGTCTTGTAGCTTTTCATATTAGTACCTGCAATATTTCAGAGTTAAGTTTCAAAAATTAGAACCTTCAACAAGTAAGTCTTTTCTTTATCTATTTAATGTTTTATTTCACCCTTTATTTTTTTTTCAATTCTTCATGCTAAATCTTTTAAAAATTTAAGTTTGGGGGGAAATGAAAATTCTTTTTAAAAGAAAGAAACTTAATTTTATTTGTCCTCACTTAGCTATATTTTCAAAAATTTTAAATTTAACATGACATTTGGTATTAGAGGTTAACTTTAGATAACTATATTTATGTTTATAAATATATAGTGAACTTACGTAAAAATTTTCAATAATTAAGGTTAACTTTAGAGATTAAGATATTTGGTATAAGAGAATAAGACCATGTTTTCTATTTTAAGTAAAGAAATTTATATTTTTGAAGTATTAGAAATCTTAGAGATTCATGTAAATAGAAAAGAATTAAACTTTATGAAATCTTTAAACTAACATAAATTTTTTTAGTGTTAATCCTCACATAAAAAAGAAAAAGAAAAGAAAAGAAAAAGAAAAGAAAAGAAAAAGAAAAGAAAAGAAAAAGAAAAGAAAAGAAAAAGAAAAGAAAAGAAAAAGAAAAGAAAAGAAAAAGAAAAGAAAAGAAAAAGAAAAGAAAAGAAAAATAAAAGAAAAGAAAAAGAAAAGAAAAGAAGAAGTATTGAAAATGATTCTGAAAAGAAAAGGAAAAAGAAAAAAAAAAGAGAGATGTGAGGAGAAGCTTGAGGAGATGCCTAATTAAAAATTGGCTTCACTTGAATCAACTTAGGGAAGAAGAAGAAGGCTTGCCACATTTTCTAAACTTTTATTTGAGTATTAGTTTATTTCCTAGTAAAGTTTTATGAAGTTCTTTTTCATATGGATATTCTAAGAGGCTTTAATATGAAAATTTACAGTTTTTCTTGAAAAGAAAAGAGAATTAGAAATCTTGGACTTGATTGCTAAATATTCTTATACCTTTAGTATTAACTGGAGTTGTTTTGAATTTTTCTTAAGTTATGCTATTATGTTTAGTATACTAAAATATGAAAATCTAGAAGTTAAATTCTTTACCATAAGTCATATTTTTATGTAGTAGAGGAGTTACTTGAGGACAAGTAACATGTAAGTTTGAGTGATTTTGATACATCAAAAATATATCCATTTTTAGACCCATATTTTATACTCATTTTTTGTGATATTGTGCTTTAATGAAAGGTATTTTTATACTTTCCTGCAAGTTCTTGATTTTTAGGACTTGAAGCAAAAATGATGGAATTTGGAGTCAAAATGATGTTTTTGAAGAAATACTCAGCGACGATGGCGCAGACTTACAGAACGGCTGATTGATTTTACTCAGCGCCAACAGTGCCATTTGATAAAGAGCAGCAAAATTAAATACGGGACACTGGCACCGACGGTGCCAGAATGGTGGTCGATGGCGCCAATGTCGATTCAAACCCTGTTTCTCAAAGATTCAACAAATTTGTATGTTTTTTGAAGGGTTTTTTGATGCACCTATTGGAGAACCGACTCTAGGCTCTATTTGAAGCCAAAATTGATCAGAAAAGGGGCTCATCTTCATTCCTCCTTGCTCGTTTTTACCACACCTCGCCTTCATACACTTTTTTTCATCTTCATTCCACCACCATTTAGGAGTCTATTAGTGATTTATTTTTAAGAGTTTAGAGTTTTGTGGTGAGATTAAGTGTGAAATCTTCTCTGATGAAATCTTCTCTGAGAGTGTTGATGTTGAAGAAGGAGAAATGTGAGAGATTTCTTCTTCCTACATTTCCTAAAAGAGGCTACAAGGGATTTTCTTTGAGAAAGAGTTTCAGATAAGTGTTGTTTGTTTATTAGTGTTGTATAAACTTTCATTTATATATGAAATTTATGTTTTGTTATATCTTTCACATGAAGTCTGAGTAGTCTTCTTTATCTTTCTCCCTACTCTGATATATGGTGAAATAAAGAGATAATTTGGATGTGCCAATATTAAAATATAAAATAAATTGTGATGTTTTTCAACTCCAAACTTAATTTACTTTTTTATCTAGCCAATTGAATGGTTAAAATGTGATGTGAAACATATGATCCGGGAAATAGAGTATGAGTTCTACAATGGAGTGAAGATCACATTTGATTCCATGAAGGAGTATTTCGTTCATGGCGTTAAGTGCATATAAATAGGAAAATATACATTGTTGGGTGTAGAATTTGAGATTTTAGGGTGACAGACTAAAATCACCAATTTGGTCTTAGTATTTAAAAACTAAAGTAAGAGTTAGCCTTCAAGTGAACGCAAGTGAGAGCTCTGGGGGGGGAGCCAGTATCCTTCTAGCCTAGCCACAAATTTAGGGACTAAACCATTTAGGGACTAAACCTGGGATTTGCCAATGATTTTCTATCATTGTATCAGGGTAGAGAATTAAAACTGCTCCCATTTGGCACAATACATATTAAAACCATTTATCTCATCTCATTTTACCAAAATATCATTGTAGTGGGAAAGATGCTTCTTCACATAAGAAATCTTCATCACAAAAATATAGTTTAGTAGTTTAGCAGTTACTGTTTAAACTTTGCACTTTAGTTTTGCTAAAAATTAAATAATTTTACTTTGATAATATCTCAGCATTAAAAATTAGTGACAGTAATTTTGTTTCACTTTCTGTGATTTTCCTAGTAAATTTATCACTTCAAATTTAAACCTTCCCCGTGGGATCGATATTTGGGGCTTAAATAGAAAGTCCTTTATTACTTGATAATGATACATATACTTGCATAGAATCCCAACATTAATTTCTTAAATTTATTAATCATAAATATTGCATTAATCTTTTGGCGTCGTTGCATAGTAGAGTCAAACTTATATAAATTTTACACAACTATATTCTCTCAGGATCATCGCACTAGGCGGAACATCTTGAAATCCTATGGCTTGTTTAAGTCCAAGGAAAGATGTGTTGTTGTAGTTCCTCATGTTGTTGCAGATTGCTGTTGTAGAAGGCTGCTCATGGGGTTAAATCCAAGATTCTTAACAAAGTAGCAGTCTGAATATCTAAGGTTTAAGGGTTTAAAGGTTTAAATGATAGGTTTACAGTTCAATCAGGGGGGTTAAAGTTGATTAGGGCGACACCAGTTAGAATCCCATGGTTCCCTCATTTTGGTGTCTCTATTTTCTTCTGAATTTACTTAGCTTAAATGAGTTGTGAAACCCATTTAAACCGGGGAGATCTCGTTAGCAACTGTGGGTCACCTCTTCCGAGGGACTCCCGTAAATTCAAAATGATGTTTTAAGTTTAGTGAAATTTTAAAGGATTTATGGTTACCTATGAAACAATTTTTTTAAATTTTTGAAAGGTTGTTTTGATTTTGCAAGTAAATTAGAGTGCATATCCAAGCAGTTATAAAATTTTGCAATGAAAGTAAAATGGCAGAAATTAAATAACATTGTAAAAACGTACATGTCAACTTCTCGGC
>NW_018251120.1:19693-21349 GCF_001263595.1 Phalaenopsis equestris | reverse complement strand
AAAGATTAGCTTTTTTGCAACAAGTATATAATTTTTAAAAATTTAAATAAATTGTATAAGTAAATGAAGGTGT
Source organism: Phalaenopsis equestris (assembly GCF_001263595.1). Classification (NCBI taxonomy): domain Eukaryota; kingdom Viridiplantae; phylum Streptophyta; class Magnoliopsida; order Asparagales; family Orchidaceae; genus Phalaenopsis; species Phalaenopsis equestris. Next base: position 21,276 of record NW_018251120.1, on the reverse strand, counting down.
ATCTAAAAAACCCCGAACTATGACTTGTTGAGTCCCAAAAGATCTTAGTGGATGATTTTAGAACAAAATATAGCAAGTTCAGTTTGTCCTTCAAAATATCAAGAGATTTCAAAGTGTTCGTGAAATGACTCTGAACTACTTTAAAGATCTCTTGAAACATTTGAGTTCATTTTGAACTTATCATATTGCTCTGTTAATCATCCCATGTTAAATTAAAATTACCCCACTACTTGGTGAATCTTGACATTTTAATCATCCCGATGATAGTGTACTCAATTAATCAGTTGATATTTCACTTAAAATTTATGTGGGTGAATGACCCTATGGAAAATTTAGGTTATTAAAGATTTTTGTACCCACCACCAAAATTTGGGCTTGTAGTGCTTAGAGGTGTTTATCATCAATCATATTATCCTTCTGAATCTTATCAAATGAATTTAAATATCAAGCCTAGATCACTATCAAGTCCTTAACAATTTTAGTGGAATAAAGTGGAAATCAGTAAGATTTTAAATTTAAGTGATACATTATCTTATTGAAAGATCATATCATCCAAATTGTGGGCTTAAAATAAGTGAACTATCATCCTCCTAACTTAAGCTCATTGATACACCAAAAATATATGCATTTTTAGACCCATATTTTATACTTATTTTTTATGATAATACACTTTAATGGAAGGTATTTTGATGTTTTCTTGTAGGTTGTTGATTTTTAGGGCTTAAAGTAAAAAGAAAGAAAAAAGGATGAAATTTGGAGTCAAAATGACATTTTTAAAGAAATGCTCACTGCCGACGGCGCAGAACAAAATAACGCGTAGATTTTTTACTCAGTGCCGACGGAGCCAAAGGCAGTGCAAACCCCATTTCTAGAAGGTTTGATGTATTTGGACAATTTTTTGAAGAGTTTTTATAGGCACCTCCTGGAGAACCGACCTTGGGCTCTATTTGGGGCCGAATTTCATCAGAAAAAGCGCTCCTCTACATTTTTCACTCCTCTACTTTCATTTTTGGCATCACATCATTCCATTCCACTTCCATATCAGAGTCAATTAGTGATTTTGTTTTCATAGTTTAGAGTTTTTGTGGTGAGATTTAGTGTGAAACTTTCTATAAGAGTGTTGGAGAAGGAGAAAAGTGAGAGATATCTTCTTCCTGCTTTTCTAAATAAAGGCTACAAAGGATTTGCTTTAAGAAAGTTTTTAAATAAGTATTTTTTGTTTATCAGTGTTGTATGAACTTTCTTTTATATATGAAATTTGTGTTTTGTTATTTCTTTCTCAAGAAGTCTGAGTAGTTCCCTTTATCTTTCTCCCTACTGAGATACGGTGAAATGAAGAGAGAATATGAATGTGTCAATATTAAATTAAAAAAATAAATTGTGATGATTTTTCAACTCTGAACTTAATTTACTTTTCAATCTGGTCAATTTAATTCTTAAAATGTGTTGTGAAACATATGATCCAGAAAATGGAGTATGAGTTCTACAACAGAGTAAGGATCACATTTGATTTCATGAAGGAGAACATCATTTATGGAATTAAGTGCAAATAAATAGAGAAATATTCTTTGTTGGGTGTAGAA
>NW_018251120.1:12607-19592 GCF_001263595.1 Phalaenopsis equestris | reverse complement strand
GTATCCTCCTAGCCTAGCCATGGATTTAGGGACTAAACACTGAGATTAGTCAATGATTTTATATGCACTGTATCAGGGTAAAAAATTAAAATTTCTCCTATTTGGCATAATACATATTATGAATATTTATCTCATCTCATTTTACTATAGCCTCATTGTAGGGGGAAGGATGTTTTTTCACATAAGAATCTCTGTTATATAAACATAGTTAATAGACTAGTATTTACTGTTTTAAATTTTGCATATTTGATTTGATAATAGTTTAGAAATTTAATTTTGATTACATCTCAACAATTGAAATTAGTGACAGTGATTTCAATTGACTTTCTGTGAATTTCCTAGCAAATTTGTCATTTCCAATTTAAATCTTCCCCGTAGGATCGATATTTAGGGCTTAAATCAGAAAGTTCATTATTACTTGATAACAATACGTATACTTGCATAGAATCCGAATATTAATTGATTATATTTAATTAAATTTTACACAATCTATCGCAACAAAAAAGTTAGATCAAATTTTTTACGCCATTGTCGGGGAAGGTAATGGTTGAATTAAATAGTTTTGATAAATTAAAAAATTTAGAGATAATATATATACCATAAAAAATTATTATTATTAAAAAATTAAAAATTAATTAATTTATTAAAAAAATTTGAAAATAAAAATCCAAAAAGAAATATTTTAATTAGAGTATTTTACTTTGCTTGTTTTATTTGTTTATGCAAAATATTGGATCTGAAAGTTTAGTGTCTTACAATTCAGAATTAGAACGTACTATTAGAAAAATTCGAAAAAAATAAAGATAAAATTAAAAATTTACAAGAAATGACGAATAACTTAGATAATCCAATAAATAAAAATTGACAAAGACCTTTAAAAGATTATGCGAATCCGACAGCATATGAACTTCACTTGACTATTCAAAATCCTGATGATGCTGCTAATTCATTTGAGCTTAAACCTGATATTATTCAAATGGTACAAATTAATTAATTTAGAGGAACACCTATTGAAGATCCAAACTTACATATTGCTAGTTTTCTTAAAATTTATGCTACTTTTAAATATGACGCAGCGTCTAATGACATTGTTAGGCTTAGAATTTTTCCTTTTTCATTAAAGAATAAAACCATGGCTTGGTTAAATTCAATTAGCACCTAGATCTATCAGAACTTGGGGAGAACTATCACAAAAACTCTTAGCTAAATATTTTTCACCCTCAAAAACTACTAAGCTTAGAAATGATGTTACATCTTTTTGTTAGTTTGAAAGGGGATCGATATATGAAGCCTGAGAAGGATTTGAAAATCTCCTTAGGAAAAGTCCACTCTTAAAAAATGTCCACACCATGCTCTACCAGATTGGTTAATAATTCAAACATTTTATAATGGATTAGTAGGTTCACATAGGAGTGAATTATTCTCAAATACCCCCAATATTAGAGGAAAATTCACTAGGATAGATCATGGATACTCAATCATCTTATGAAACTTTAAATGCTATAAATAATTGAAATAACAATTCCTATTCTAACTTTTATAATCTTGGATGGAAAAATCACCCTATTTTTAGTTGAAATAATTATAAAAATTCGGTGAATCCCTCTATAAATTTGAACAACCAAGGAAATCCTAGTTATCGACCTTATTATCCTCCTGGATTTAACTCTAATCTTAACCCACAAGTTAAGGAAAAGAAGTTGATGATGGAAGAAGTAATGTTAAACATGGGAAATCAAATACAGTATCAAGAGGCTGCTATTAGAAATATTGAAAATCAATTAAGACATATTGCTACTACACTAAGAAATAGGCCTTCTAGAATTCTTTCGAGTACGGTGGAGGTTAATCCAAAAGATCAAAATAAGGAGCAAATTGAAGCTATTCAATTACAAAGTGGAAAGGAAGTTGAAACAAGGATCCAAAGAGAAACTGAAGTTGATGAAGAGAAGGAAGCAATAGAAAGTAACCAAAATGAAAATGAACAAACACAAGGTCCTTTAGAAAAACCATTACCTCTGTTTCCTCAAAGACTGAAGCAGAAGAACAAAGATAAACAATTTACAAAATTTTTGAAAATCCTTAAGAAGTTGACGATAAACATTTCTTTTGTTGAAGCTTTGGAACAAATGTCAAGTGATGTGAAATTTATGAATGATATTTTAAACAATAAAAGGAAGTTTACAGATCATGAGACTATTGCACTCAGTGAAGAGTGTAGTGCTATTATTCAGAAAAAGTTTCTTAAAAAATTAAAAGATCCCGGTAGTTTTACTATACCTTGTGCTATCAGTGAAAAGTTTTTTGGAAAAGCTTGATGTGATTTAAGAGAGAGTATCAACCTTATGCCTTTATCAATCTTTAAAGGTTTAAATTTAGGAGAGATTTCCCCTACTACTGTAACTCTTTAGTTACTTGATCGATCAATAACTTATCCAAAATGAGTTATAGAGGATATATTAGTAAAAGTGGATAAATTTATTTTTCCTGTAGACTTTATAGTATTGGATATGAAGGAAGATAAGGAAATTCTTATTATTTTGGGGAGTCCATTTCTTGCAACAGGGAGAGCTGTGATAGATGTCCAAAAAGGAGAAATATTAATGAGAGTTAATGATCAAGAAGTAACATTTTATATTGCAAAAGCTATGAAATATCCAACAATAGAATAATATAATGAATGTTTAGGATGGAAGTAACTGATTATCTGAGTAATGAGCAATTTAAGAATGAGTTTGAAGACAAATAAAAGAAGAAGATTTGCATTATATTCAGGGCAAATTTAAAAGACTTGTTGGAAAACAATAATAAAAATCTTTTCCTTTCAGTATTAAACCACCTGAACTTGACTTGAAAATATCACCTACCCATTTAAAATATGTGTTTTTAGGTGTGTCATCTACATTGACTGTTATTATATCTTTTGAATTAACAGAAATTCAAGAAAAAAAATAATATAGATGCTTAAAAAAATATAAAAAGGCTTTTGGATGGACTTTAGCAGATATTAAAGGAATTAGTCCTTCTATTTGCATGCACAGAATTCTATGAGATGAATAATATGAACCTAAAGCTGATCCTCAGAGGAGATTAAACCCAATAATGAAAGAAGTTGTTAAGAAAGAAATTTTAAAATGGCTAGATGCTGGAATTATATATCATATTTCAGACAGTGCTTAGGTAAGTCCAATTCACTATGTTCCAAAGAAAGGAGGAGTGACTGTTGAAGAAAATGAGAAAAATGAATTAATATCAATAAGACAAGTTACTGGTTGGTGAATTTATATTGAGTATAGAAAACTAAACATGGACACTAGAAAAATCACTTTCCTTTACCTTTTCTAGGCCAAATGTTGGAGAGATTGGCTAGAAATAAATATTATTGTTTTTTATATGGATATACCAGTTATCACCAAATTCTAATTGCTCCACAAGATCAAGAGAATACAACATTTACAAGCCCATATGAAACATTTGCTTTTAATAGAATGCCTTTTGGACTATGCAATGCACCTGCAATATTTCAAAGATGTATGATGTCAATCTTTAGCAATTTTATTGAACATGAAATGGAAGTTTTTATGGATGATTTTTTGTTATTTGGAACTTCATTTGAATTATGCTTAAATAAATTTGAAAATGTCTCGAAGTATGTGAAAAAATAAACCTAGTACTAAATTGAGAAGAATGTCAATTTATGGTTGCAGGAGGAATTGTACTTGGGCATAAAATTTCTGAAAATGGCATGGAATTAGATCCTACAAAAATTCAAGTTATTGAAAAATTACCACCTTTGACTATTGTTAAAGGGGTAAGAAGCTTTTTAGGACATGTTGGTTTCTACAGGCGTTACATAAAATTTTTTTTTTGAAATAACTAAGCCATTATGCTAACTTCTAGAAAAACACACAAAATTTAATTTTAATGAGGAATGCATAAAAGCATTTGAATTATTGAAAGAAAAATTATAATCACTGCACCTATAATAGTTCCACCTGATTGAGAGAAACCATTTGAAATAATGTGTGATGCTAGTGATTATGCTATTGGGGTTGTGTTAGGATAAAGGCACAACAAGGTTTTTAAAGTAATATATTATGCTAGTAAAACTCTAAATGATGCTCAAATTAACTACACTACTACTGAAAGAGAGTTACTCGTTATTGTTTATGCCTTTGATAAATTTAGACCTTAATTGAAAAATGTATAGGACATACAGATCATTCTGCTATTAAATACTTGATGCAAAAGAGGGATGCTAAACCAAGATTAATTAGATGGATACTTCTATTGCAAGAGTTTTATTTTACCGTAGTTGATAGAAAGGGAAATGATAATGAAATAGCTGATCATTTATATAGACTAGAAAGAGAAATATTAACCAATTTTGCAAAAGAAATTTTAGATAATTTCCTTAATGAACAATTATATAGTGTTGATGAAATGAATGTACCGTGGTATGTCGATATAGTAAATTATATTGTAAGTGATATTTTACCACCTGATATCAAAAATCCACAACTAAAGAAATTTATATATGATTCAAAATTCTATTTTTAGGATGAACCATATCTATATAAACAATGTAAGGATCTAATTATTAGAAGGTGTGTGTCTTATGTGGAAACTCAATAAATAATTGAAAGATGTTATGATTCTGAATATGAATAGAACTACATATAAGATTTTGCAAGCTAGATTTTATTGGCCTACTCTTTTTAGAGATATTAATGAATATATTAAAATATCTGCATATAAGATTTTGCAAGCTGGATTTTATTGGCCTACTCTTTTTATAGATGTTAATGAATATATTAAAACATGCGATCGATGTCAACGAGTAGGAAATATTTCTAGAAGAAATGAAATGCCTCTAAATTAAGAATTAGAAGTTAAAATTTTTGATGTGTGGGGATTAGATTTTATGGGATCATTTATGCCTTCATTTGAGAATTTATATATATTACTTGCTATTGATTATATGTCCAAATGGATTGAAGTTATTGATGTACCTTGATGTGATGCTCAGAGTGTTTTAAATTTTTAATTAAAAATATTTTTACAAGATATGGAATACCAAGAGTTATTATTACTAGTGGAGGATCTCATTTTAAGAATAAGAGAATCAAAAAATTGATTAAGAAATATGATATTATGCATATATTATCACTGCTTGTCATCCTCAGAATAGCGGTCTAGCAGAAATATCAAATCTTGAAATTAAATGAATATTAGACAAAGCTGTTATTCTTTATAAATTGGATTAGTCTACTAGATTAGATATTGTATTATGGGCATACAAAACTGCTTATAAGACTCCTATAAGAAAGTCCCCATATAGACTTATTTTTGGAAAAATATGCCACTTACAAGTAGAATTGGAGCATAAAGCATTTTGGGCTATTAAGGAATTTAATTTTAATCTAAAATGCAACTCAATAAACTTGAGGAGATTAGAAATGAAGCATATGATAATGCAAAAATCTATAAAGAGAAAATGAAAATATGGCATGATCGAAAGATTATTCAAAAAAAGTTTGAACCTGGAAAAGAAGTTTATTATATAATATATGATTGAGATTAATTCCAAGAAAATTGAAATCCACATGGTTAGGACCATTTAAAGTGATTAAAGTCTATCATTATGGAACTGTTGTTGTTAAAGATCCTAACACTGGAATGATATTTAAAGTTAATGGACATCGATTGAAACATTTTTATGAAGGGCACATTCCACAATTTAAAGAAATTTTAATGTTAAGTCAACCCAACTAATCAAATGGTATGTCAGACTGACGACGTTAAACCAAATGCTTTATGGGAGGCTACCCATATATAAATATATATATCTATGTATTCCTATTTTGTTTGATAACTGTTTATATATTAGTAGATAATAATCCTACACATCCTACACAATTTTATATATTATAAATTAAGACAAATATTGATATTAGATGAAAATTTGAAATTGAATTGATCAAAAACATGAAAAGACGCAATTTTGGCCTCTAGCGCCAACTATGCTAGCATGGTTTAGGATGAATTTTGGCAGACTTTGGCTGAATTTTGCTCTGTAATAACCATTGGGATGTGTTTTTAAAGTCCTAAACACTACCTTGGATGACCAGAAACTTCCTATTTTTAAATTACATGGCCTTCAATTCCAGAAATACTTCCAGGTATGAAGTTTTCAATAGAAGAAAGTCTATCAATTTTAACGTGCAAAAATTATACATATACAACAAAGTAATTACAAAGAAGAGGCTTATCATGGAGAGAGGCTTTGGCAATCACGGATTGATTAATCCAAGTTCTCTGATTGATAAAATCATTGTGCAAAGGCGATGGGAAGTTCTGTGCTACACTACTGCTGTAGTTGTTGTACCAGTAGTGAAGGAATTCTATGCTAACTTACGTGAAATTACCCAAGGAGTTGTCTTCATACTAGGTAAGGTTGTATCTTTTACTCCTAAGTGAATCAATGAGTTGTATATGATAGAAAACGTTCCAATCTGTCATTATACAAATTTTATCCCTACTAGAGATTTGATGAAAGATGTCGATTGTCTACAATTTTTTGACGGATGAAAGTGATATTTAGGAAATGCGAGATGAAGGATATGTTAGTTTCTCTGCTTCATTGCTTCATCCAATATCGAAGTAGTGAAATTTCTTCATTTTTGCAAAATTACTCTCTACCATGAAGATTAGTAGAGTCACCAAAGAAAATGCTATTTTGAACTATTTCATTCAAATGGAAAAAAACCATTGATATAGGATCTATCATATTTAAATTTTTTATGGGTATTATTATGAATGGGCCAATTTATGGACTTGGGCATCCTTCCACAATTTTTCTAATTTGCACTCAATCTCAAGTTCCATATTAAATTTGGGAAAAAGTTTTATTACCTTCGGAGCCCATGATTCCTATTGATGATAATTATGTTGGGAATGGGAATGAAGCATTAGATACTATCTT
>NW_018251120.1:4861-12512 GCF_001263595.1 Phalaenopsis equestris | reverse complement strand
AATAGGAGATCTTAAGTACCTTTTTGATCACCTAGATTGGAGGATGAAAGAGAATTTTGATCATACTGGAACATTTGAAGCAGGATTAGTGCGGATGTTTAAAGAAAAAAGATGGATCGAAGAAATATTGCCTGATCAACTCCTATACCGACCCTTCTATAATTTGTACATTCATTACCATTCTATGGGAGATATTAGAATAATTGAAGAATTTTGACTCTCCCTATTAGTTTAAAATACTTATGTACTTAATGTGATTGTGTGGATTTTTCTTAGTTTTCTTTGTTTTAAAATTCTGAACTTTGATGTGTGTATAGTTTTGTGTCAATGTTTAGTGTTGTGGCTTGATTTTGACGCTGATTTATAATTTAGTTTGCTTAATTTGTGTGAAAGTGTGATTAGAAAAATGTGTTTGTAAAAGTATATTTTTATATATATAAGTTAGTTTGTTGTTGTTTGTGAAAGTGATTTTTTGTGAAAATGTTTATTTGTCAATTACTGTTAGATAAAAAATTGTGTTTAAAAAAAATAAATTACTAAAAAAACATTGGAGAAAATTGAAAGAAAATTGAAAACTTAAAAAAATCAAAAAATGGAATTTTTGGCCTGCAGCGCCGTCTGGCATGGGCGTCGACGGTGCCCTCGACCCGAGAATAGCCTTTAACCCTTTTAAATTCGCAATTTTCACCATAAACTGCCATTTTTACCCTTTGAGTCACCTTCAACCTCTGATTTTTGCACCTATGGCTTGCATTTGCTTGGATTTGAGGCGATTTTAAGGTAAAGAAACTTTGGATTTCTTCTACTCTAGGTAAGAGCTACACTTTGAACTAACAAAATTTGATTTTCACCAAGGATTTATCTCAAATTACCGAGATCCTAAAATTTTGAAATTTTTTTGAGAGATTTTGAGAAATTCCTTTGGTGAAGAACTCTTACTTAGTAGATTTAAGTATAAAGTGTTTTACTTTCTGATTTTCAGAATTTTTGGAATTTATTTGAATTTTTTTGAATTTTCTCTAGATTTCTTATGGCACCAAGAACAGGCAAAGGAAAAAAAAAGTAGATTATGATGAACAAAAATTTGTTAGCTTTGGTGCTAGTGCTCGATTCAATAATCTACTTGAGCATAGAAAAGTAATTTCAGATTGTGATTTTAAAAATCTAGGTGGAGAATTCGAGTGATTAATTAATGCTCAGCAGTGAGAAAATTTCTATTATTTTACTGCTGATATGATTATTGGTGTAGTGATAGAATTCTATGCCAACTTTACTGAAGCTTCTGACGACTTTGTTTTTGTTCGTAGGAGAAAGGTGGAGTTTTCTTCAAGAAAGATTAATGAGTCTTATCAATTGGAGGATGTTTACATTTGCCAGTATAAATCATTTTCTGCTACTAATTAGGCCTTAGATGAGGTTATTTCTTTTCTCATTGATGGAAGAGGGACCTGGAAAGTTAAAAATGGTGTTAAAGTAAACTTTCCGCTTTCTATGCTTAATGTAGTATCTAAGGCCTGACACTACTTTATTTCTTGAAGAATGATTCTGATAAATCATCATAGTGAGGTGACCAAGGATAGAGTCATCCTGAACTTCTGTATTCAGCATGTGATGAGGATAAATGTAGGCTCTATTATCTATATGAACACTAGATCTATTGCTTTGGGAGAGACCACTGTTGGTTTGGTACACCCTGCACTTATTTTTACACTTTGTGAGCAGGCAAGAGTTGATTTTAGAACTGAAGAAGAGAGGATTGAGCCTCTAAAACCTATGGGGCCTTATAACTTATGGGGCCTGCCAATATAAAGACATATGAATCTCATGTTGATTGGAGACCTGGAAGTAAGACTAGAGAAATTCCTTCTACTTTGAGGACCCCTACTTCTAGTGACCCTACTAACTGAGAACTTTTAGACCAGATGATGATACAACTGGGAGATATCTTAAGAATGGATCATAGATTAATCATAGCTTAAAAAACATGGATGCTAGAAATGCTCACACTAATGATTTGATACTGTAAAAGTTTGAATATGATGTTGCTTATGATGGTGCGATGGTGAGATACATGAAGGGTGATCAGTCAGTTCAGTTTCCTACTCACTCCTTTCTTACTCCATATCAGCGACAGAATTTGGATGTAGAAGAAGATGATGATGATGATTGGTGATTTTTTTTAGTTTATGTTTGATTGTACTTTATTATTGTGCTGTTTGTTTTTGTTATATTGTTGAGACTGTTTGTTAGATTGTGAGACTTTGTTTTGTTGTTATGTTGAGTTATGAACTGTTGTTTGTAAAACTGTTTTCATTTATGGAATTCAGTTTAATTCTGTTGTTAGTTTTTGTATTTTATTAAATGTATTGTAATTAATTCTTTCTCAGCAGATTTTATATGTATTATGCGCAATTTAATCTTTTAAGTCTTGTAGCTTTTTATATTAGCACCTCCAGTATTTCAGAGTTAAAATTTCAAAATCAGAACCTTCAACCTGTATGTCATTTCTTTATGTATTTAATATTTTCTTTCACCCTTTATTTTTCAGTTCTTCATGCTAAATCTTTTAAAAATTTAAGTTTGGGGGGGAGAAGAAAAATTCCTTTTTAAAGAAAGAAACTTAACTTTATTTTTCCTCACGCAGCTATAATTTCAAAAATTTTAAATTTAACGTGACCTTTAGTATTAGAGGTTAACTTTAGATAACTATATTTATGTTTCTAAATATATAGTAAACTTAAGTAAAAATTTTTAATAATAAAGGTTAATTTTAGATATTAGGATATTTGGTATAAAAGAAAAATACTATCTTTTCCTATTTTAAGTAAAGAAAATTGTATTTTTGAAATATTAAAAATCTTAAAAGAAAAGAATTAAACTTTATGAAACCTTTAAGCTAATAAAAATTTGTTAAGTGAAGAAATATGACAAATTTTTGACTTTAAGAAGAGGTAATGACCAGATATAGTAATCCTCAAATGAAAAAGAAGAAAAAACAGATATAGTAATCCTCACATATATAAGAAAAAAAAAGAAAAGAAAAGATGTGGGGGCTCTGGAGTGGATGCCAGTATCCTCTTAGCCTAGCCACAGATTTAGGTACTAAACTTGGGATTAGCCAATGATCTCTATAACATTGTATCAGGATAGAAAATTAAAACTGCTCCTATTTAGCAGAATACATATTTGAACCATTTATCTCATCTAATTTTACCAAAACCTCATTGTAGTGGGAGAGATGCTTTTTCACATAAGAAATATGCATCACATAAAAATAGTTTAATAGTTTAGTAGTTACTATTTAAACTTTGTATTTCAGTTTTGTTATTAGTTAAATAATTTAGTCTTGATAATATCTCAACATTCAAAATTAGTGATAGTAATTTTGTTTTGACTTTTTGTGAATTTCCTAGTAAATTTATCATTTCAAATTTAAACATTCCCCCTAAGATCGATATTTGGGGCTTAAATAGAAAGTCATTTATTACTTGATAACAATAGTATACTTGCGTAGAATCCCAACATTAATTGCTTAAATTTCTTAATAATAAATATTACATCAAGCTTTTGCCACTATTGCATAGCGTAGTCAACTATATAATTTTTACACAACTTTATTTCTCGGGATCACAGGCTAAATGGTCCCTTAGTTTTTCCATGGAATAGGTTAGAGACCTTGAGAAACCCTAATTTTGATTGAAATATTCCTCATGCAGCTTAGGGAATCTTTTGGAGGAGTTTATTTGAAGGTTTGAGCTTGTTTGTGGAGAACCCAAAATTTGCCTTGAATTTTGGTTGGGAAATTTGGGCATTCTAGGGGGGTTAAGTCCATAAACAGATGGGGGATCAACCGCCTTTTCCATTAAGAAGATTTTTTTTCTTGGGAGCCAAGGATTTAAGAGTCTAATTGGGGGGTTCTCTCTTTTGTACAAGCTCTCAAGATTGGATTTTAATGGCCATGACAAGTGTGGATGGGGCCAAAATTGGTCTAAGGTGATTCTTTGACTCCTCTAAATTGTTTTAAGAGTTTAGGGAGAGGAGTTATGAAGATAATTGCTCTCCTTCAAAGCTTTGTCCAAGTTGGCTCCAATGGTGAAGGAGAGGGATTCATGGCATTATTACATTGAGGAGGGAGATAGGCCCTCTTTTCCTATGGTGAATTTGATGGTCATAGTAGACTCTGTGGTTGTCAAATTGATTTAAGTTGTTTAGAGTATGTCTTAATCTTGATAGTTAATTTAGATAGTCACCTAGTCAAAGCCCCAAACCCACTTAGCTAAAGGGTCATGGCCGTGAGATTATAACGGTGAGATTCATTTTTAACCCAAATTTAGGGTTATTTCTAGATGAGTGAAATAAGTTCTCACAAAAGTAAGGTCAATACAGATGCCATTGATGGATGTTGAATGGACTGATTCTTGTTTATTTTATACCATTCATGTTTATTTTCTTTCTGTCTTTATTTGGTGTTGATTGTTATATTTTTTTACACTATTTATAATTGTTTTATTTTTTTCATTTGCACTTCTTTAATTTTTGTTTTGGTGGGTTTGATAGGTCCAAAATGACTTGTTTGATCTTATGGGTTCTTCTAGATGACCTTTTAGTTGCAATTGATTAGTGTCACAAATGAAATCCTATTGAAGACGACCAAGTTCCCCTCTTTCTTTTACTACTATGGTTTTTGAGATTCTTCTAGATGGCCTTTTTGGCAATATGCATTTGTGAAACATACTAGCTTGGTATTACGTAGGTTAAAGAAAATTGAGAACCCTTTTTTTATAAGATCTATTGTCTTCTTATTGTGATAGATTTGTTGGTTGGTATATTAAGTTCTCTGAGAGCTTACGCTTGCATAAAGCCATAATTAATTATTTTTTTATCAATCTTTACTTATATTATGACTAATGAATTGTCTTTTAAAGTATTTATGAAAGACAAGTGATCCTGATTTTTTGTATATGTAAGGATTTATGAAGTCTACACCACTACTTGAAGATTTTAATCCCCGACAATGACGCCAAAAACTTGATCCTTGAATACTTAATGCTTATGCACGATATAACAATAGTTTTGATGGTATTTTTCACTTATATTTCTTTATTTTGCAACAAAACCAAAAATTTGATTCTGAAGAAAAATAAGAATTTAATTTTTAAATATATATATATTTTTATATTAGGATACTACACAAGTATACGTATTGTTATCAAGTAATATAGGACTTTTTGATTAAGACCTGAATATCGAACCCACAGAGAAGATTATGCAATATGCACTTTTTCAAAAGTTTTTCTATTTTTTAAAAAGATAATTACTTAAACTAAAAATGATTTTTGCAGGAATTTAAAATGTAAAAATTTTTAGTAATTTTTATATTTTAATGAAATAGTAACAATTCAAAAAGATAACTAAAATTTTTATAGGTCAAATAGGAGCAATAATATTCTTTACCCTTACTAGAGATGCTATAAAGAACATTAGCTAATTTAAAGTTTGAATAGTTCTGAAGATAGGCTAGACAGGGAAGATACTTGCTCTCACTTCAGAGTTCCTTTGATTCCCTCCACCTGGGGGCTAACATCTTGTATCAAAACCTAAAACAATAAACCAAGTTGGTGGCTTTAACCTGTCAATTTAAAGTCCTCTAACTCTACACCCTTCAAAGAATATTTCTCTATTTCTCTGCACTCAATCATATGAACTATATTCTCATTCATACAACCTCATGTGATTCTTTCAAATTGTTGACTAAGACAATACCAGCCCGATTCTTACATATCCGTACAACAAATTTATCATCTGGATTGGTCTAATCAAGAAGTAAATGAAGTACATGGATTTAAATCATCACAACTTCTTCACACATTAAAGATCAATACTCTCCACAACTTCCATCCAACACTTAATTACTTATCATTTTAAGAAGAAAGATAAAGAAAACCACTCAGAATCCATGGAGAAAACAAAACCACACTTTAGTTTAAAAGTAGAAATCATTGTCAAACCAACAATAAGTCTCAATTATAATAAAAAATAGTCTAAAATAAAAGATAAAAACTTATCTCAAGTACACCACCAAACTCTTAAAGTTCCTTTGAATATCTTCTCTTTTACAACACTCTCAATATAAAACTAAAATAAAAAAGGATAACTATGTGGTGCTTGAAAATCTCTCTAACTAACTCCCCAATTTTTGAACTTTCCAAACTTTCCCAGTACTTACAGGACCTCTTTCAAAGTCTCAATCTTCCTTCTTTTATAATTCTCTAAAAGGTGCCTTGGTATCTCTTCAAAATGTGTCTTGATTTGATGTATTTCCCCAAGAGATGCATCCTTTCGCAATAATTTTCATCCATTGTGGTTGTAACCATCTAGTAAGCCAATAGGTGCCTCAAAAACCTCTTCGAAATTCTTGAAAACTGATTTTACTCGTTTAGTAAATGCCAGTGGCGCTTAAGCGTAGGGTCTCGGCACTTAGGCGCGACCTTTTCTATCTAACAGGCGCTTAAGCGCTGGATCTGGCGCTTAGGCTCCAAAACACTTTTGCACAATTTTTAACCTTTTTGCTCCAAATTTCATCCTTTTTCACACTTTTTCACTCCTTTAAGCATTTTTTTCATTTTTACTTGTATCTGCAAGAAAAACACAAAATATCTTCCATTAAAGCACAATATCTCAAAAATATGTATAAAAATGTGTCTAAAAATATTATATATTTTAGGTGTATCAAAATCCCCCAAACTTAAAATGTTACTTGTCCTCATGTGACACTTCAATCTTTAAAACTAAATATGTATGATATGTATATGGGTTTCCCTAGGAGTTACTAAAATTTAGATTTAGAAATATAGTAGGCCAATTTAGAAAAAATAATTAGTAAATGAGACCATTTTGAAGTTTGAAAATTTTTAATGTTAAGAACTATGAAAATATGAGTTTCTATCTAATTATTATACACTTTAATTAAATGTATCATTTAAACAATCTTAATTTAATCAATCCCTTCTTGAAATATTTGAAATATCCAATTAAAGAAGCTCTTAATTCTTTTTTTTTTTAAATTATGTCACCAATTTTTTTATTCACATGACCTCAACCACCTTCTCTTAAATTCTTGCTTTTTTCTCTTTTCAAGCTTCTCCTCCCTTATATATCTTTTCTTTTTCTTTTCTTTTTCTTTTTCCTTTTTTCTTTTTCTTTTTCTTTTTCAAGCAAGGATTATTATATCTGGATAGGCCTTTAATGATTTTGAATTCCACTTCTCCTTTCCTAAAGTAAAGTCTTGATATAATACTTTTACTTATAGATATAATAATAGATTTGAAAATCATTTTAATAAAAGAAATTTAAGTATTAAAATAAAAGTCTAAATTATCTGAATTTTTTAAAAATACAATTTTTCTTACTGAAGATAGTCACTTATATTAATCATTTTCTACACTAAAAATTTTTAACTTAAAGTTTTTCTTCATTACTTAAAATTTTAACTAAATTTTCTTACTCATTTCTAAAATCAAATTTTACTTCCCTAAAATAACTTCATATACACAATCAAATTTTCTTTGAAAATCAAATTCTCTTGTAGTGCATTTGAAAACAAATAAAATTCTAGTTTTGAAAATTTTTTTCATCCACCCCCCCCCCCCCC
>NW_018251120.1:2457-4745 GCF_001263595.1 Phalaenopsis equestris | reverse complement strand
AGATTCAAATAGACTTCTAAACAGTGGGTATAAGCATAAAAGCAAACATACACACTACTGACATCACAATCTTAACATAAAGACAAACTTGCAAACATGATAAAAGAAAAATAAAGGGTAGCAATTTCTGAATTTTAAGTTTAAAATCTAAGTTAGCAAGATTTTCTACTTTATAACAGATATGAAATTAAGTTAAGTTCTAAACTAACTAAATCATAGTACTAAACACAAAACAACAGTTACTACCCTAAAATTTTAAAAACAAAATACTATCCAACACAATAATCACAACAACAACAAAACATAAAAATTCAAAACACAATATAAAACATAGTCCCAAAATAGCACACAAATACTAATGTAGCAGGCTCAGACCACATAGTTCACATCATATTACAACCATAAAATGAATCTCTCAGCTCTACTCTTCATCCTCAGAATCACCACTATACCATTTTTCTACAGGCTCATAATTAGGATATCGAAGATATGGAGGAAGTTGCATTCCTAGTTCACCTCTAATCAGGCTTTCTAAAGATAGTGGAATTTCTCATCATAATCACTCTTCCTTCTATTATAACTATTAGTATGATCTGCAAAATGCACTAAATTTTGTACCTTTTCATCAATAAAATTGATATTGTTCATCATCTTCTGCAATAACCCATCTTGAGTCTTGGTATCAGCTCTAGATGTAGAAGCACAAGAAGTAGATGATCATGACGAAGATGCAGCAGAGGTAGATGCAGCAGACGTCACTAATCCATAACTTCTGGAAAATCCACCTCTCCAGCCAAAAATTGAATGCTCAAAATAAATCTTCACACTCACCTTTGTAATGGGCTTCAGAGATAACAGAACTTCCTCCCAACCATCATACTTCACTCCAGCCTGCTCGCATAATGAAAATATCAAGGAAAAAAATCCCATACCTGCAATAGTGGCAGTAGCAGCTGAACTGATCATAGTGTTATAGATCAAAGCCTTTATGTTGATGGGCTTTCCCTTCTGAATACAATAATTCAACGTTGCTCCCTCTATGGTCACTTCACTGAGCTATTTTGTTGGAAGGAGACGAGCAGAAATGAAATAGTGCCAGGCATTCAAAGGTGCACATAACTTTGAAGATGGGAAATTTACTCTCCTCTCATTGGTAATCTTCCAAAGTCCTCTCCCTATAGTCAAATATGAAATAATGTCGTCTAACTCCACTTCAGTAGGACTATAATTTGCATAAAAACATAAAGTCTCCAGTGGTAAATGGTAAAACAAGTTGATTACCTCTAGAGTAAAAGGTACCAACTTCCCCCCTCTAACCATAACTCGATCATCCTCAGCCTCTAGGAGATTTGCATAAAACTCCCTTACAATAGAAATCACTGTGAAGGTATAGAAAAAAACAGAGAAACAACAGAACTGTCCCCACTGTCGGCGAACTATCAGGTCTTCTACTTCTCCACTTGGACTCTTGAAACATCGCTCCTGACTATAGAGCATGACTATATCGATCCTGAGCTTTTGAACTGACAAATTTGCTCAAATCCAATGGGCTTTTTCTTCTACTCCTTTTCATTCTTGGTGTCATTCTATAAATTTGATAAACTTCAAAAATAACTTTAAAAATCAAGTTTAAATCACTAAACTAAACGTCCAAAAGCACTAATTAAACTTCCCAAGTAATTTCCATAGATTTTTCTTCACTTTTCACCATGAATAGTAAATTTTCAAAATCTTCCAAACGTGCTTAAAATATATGGTGAAAATCCAAAATTTTTGCATAGAAGTAAAGCTATTACCTCAAGGAACTTGGATCTAGCAAATCTCACTCGATTCCACCAAGAAATCATCAAATTCCAATTGTCCTAGCCCTCAAAATCGCGAACTTGAGTTGGGGAGGATGATAGGAAGTGTTAAAAATGGTATTTTTGGACTTAAAATTCACTTTTAACCATTCACGAACCAATTTTCGTGAACCGACGCTTAAGCGCGGGTAAGTGGCGCTTAGGCGCCTGCCTCTCTGGTTGGCTCTCGCTTAAAAGCGAGATGTGGCGCTTGGGCGCCAATGCACAATTTTCAATTTTTTTAATTTTAAGTAAAATGCACTATTAGCCTAAGTAAACCACCCCTAAATGGCCTCATAGCACTTAAATGACTATTTTTACTTCCTATAACACCCTTCTCTCTCAAAATTCTCCATAATAATTAATTCAATTTGAGGCTAAAAATAACACAAATTTTCATAAAAACGAACTTATATTAATTCACAAACAAGTACAAACACATTTAAC
>NW_018251120.1:386-1935 GCF_001263595.1 Phalaenopsis equestris | reverse complement strand
CTACTTCCATACCATTTTCTGATATTTAATGACCTAATACAATTCCTCCTGCTACCATAAATTGGCATTTTTCCTAGTTAAGGACTAAATTTGTTTCTTCACAGCGCTTAAGAACTTTAGATAAATGTTCTAAACATGAGTCAAATGAAGTTCCAAACACTAAAAAGTCATCCATAAAGACTTAAATCCCTTTTTCAATTAAATCACAAAAAATTGTCATCATACATCTTTGAAATGTAGCAGGAGAATTACATAAACCAATGGCCTTTCTTCTAAAAGCAAAAGTACCATAATAACTGGTAAATGTTGTTTTCTCTTAATCCTCAGGAGATATTTGAATTTGATGATAACCGGTATATCCATCCAGAAAACAAAAATATTTAGGCCCAGCTAGTATATCCAGCATTTGATCTAAAAAGAGTAATGAAAAATGATCTTTCCTAGTGATAAGATTTAATTTTATATAATTAATGCCTATTTGTCACCCTATAACTTGTCAAGTAGTTATTAACTCATTATGCTCATTCACAGTTACTGTTACTCCTCCTTTCTTAGGAACACAGTGAATTGGACTAACCCATGCACTATCTGAAATAGGGTAGATACTTCCAGTATCTAACCACTTTAAAATTTCTTTCTTAACAATCTCTTTCATAACAAGATTTAATCTCCTTTGTGGATCAGTTCTAGGTTTGTAGTTTTCTTCCAGATTAATTCTATGCATACAAATTGAAGGACTGATTCCTTTAATATCAGCATTTGTCCATTTGAAGGTTTTCTTAAAATTTTTCATAATTTTCATCAGCTTTTCTTCTTCTTCCTTTGTTAACTTCGAGGAAATTATAATAGTTAAAGTAGAGGAATCTCCTAAAAAGGCATATTTTAAATGTTCAGGAAGTAATTTCAACTCAAGTTCTAGAGGTTTTTCAATAAGTGGACAAAATGATTTATGTTTGTCTATCATAGTCTTGAAAGACATTCGCTTAGATATATTGTAACATCCATTCTATAGAATTCATCATCTTTAACTTTTGCAGGGTATTTCATTGATTTTGAAATGTTAAAAGTAATTTCTTGATCATTGACGCGCATTGTTAATTCCCTTTTCTGCACATCTATCATTGCGAAAGGTCTCCCCAAAATGATAGGTATCTCTTTATCTTCCTCCATATCTAGCACAATCAAATCAACAAGAAAGATAAATTGATCCACTTTCACTAGGACATCCTCTAAAACTCCTTTAGGATAGGTTATTGAATTATGTGCTAACTACAGAGGTATCGGAGTTGGAGTTATTTCTCCTAATCTCAATCTTTTAAATATAGATAATGGCATAAGGTTAATACTTGCACATAAATCACATAAAACTTTCCTATAAAATTTTTCTCCTATTGCACATGGAATTGTAAAGCTTCCAAGAACTTTAAGCTTTTCAGGAAGTTTCTTCTGAATTATAGCACTGCACTCCTCACTAAGTTCAACAGTCTCATTATCTTCAAACTTCCTTTTTCTGTTGAGAATATCCTTCATAAACTTTTCATAGCTTTCC
>NW_018251120.1:0-306 GCF_001263595.1 Phalaenopsis equestris | reverse complement strand
TGTACCAAAACTTAATAACAGTTATAGATTCGATAAAGATGGATGTAATAAATATTCAATAATTGTAAAGTTACACTTATCAACGCAAGTATACGTATCACTCAAGTAATATTGGGCTCTAATGGAGTCCTAGATATCGATTTCACAGGGAGTAATATTAGAACTACAAACTAATATTTTTGAAAAGTAATACTTTAATCGCAAAAAATGAAATTCAATTTGCTTATCTATCACTAATAGGCAATTGAAATAAATACATAATTTTCTTAACAACTCTTAAATAACTAATTATTCTAATGAGGTTTT
>NW_018251119.1:8908-19557 GCF_001263595.1 Phalaenopsis equestris | reverse complement strand
CACAACAAGCCAGTTATAATATTTTCAAGCAAAAGGAGATTACAGAAAGTAAAATGACAGACTTTAAATAACACTTTAAAAGCGTACCTGTCATCTTCTCGACATTCTCGCTGAAAGATTAGTTTTTGCAACATGTATATAATGTTGCAGGAAATTTAAATAAATCGTAAGAGTATATGATATTGTAGTTTTTGAACCCTCAAATCTTGACTCAATGAGTCCCGAAAGATCTTACTTGATGATTTTCTTGAACAAAAATATAATAAGTTCAATCATCCTTCAAAATATTCAAGAGATTTTGAAAATGATCGGGACACAACCCTGAACCACTTTAAAGATCTCTTGAAACGTTTCAAGTTTATTTGAACTTATCATATTGCTCTATTAATCATCCTAAGGTCGAATTAAAATTACCCCATTACTTATTGAACCTGAACATTTTAATTATCTTAAAAATGAGAGAAACAAGATAGTCACCTAGCATTTCATTTGATAGTTATATGAATGGGCACCCTAAAGGGGAAGTCCACAGTCATTAAGGACTTTAATGCCCAGAGTTAAAGTAGGGCCTCAAGTGTTTTAAAGTGTTTATCAATTAATTAAGTCCATCTTTTCTAAACCCAATTAATACTTTTCTTATATATCAAACCTAGTTCACTATTAGACCCTCTTGATTTTAATATATATATTTATATATTTATTTTTAAAAGTAATTTAATAATAAATAAATATTAAGTAAGATGAAGTCCTAAATCTCATTAATATCAGACTTAACATCCAATTAGTGGGCTTAAAATGAGTGAATTATTATCTTCATAACTTAAGCCCAATACTTTAGGATCATCTTAATTGAATTGTCTTCCAAATCATGACAATTATCAAAATTACAATTTTGACCCTATTATGAAAAGGATGGCAAATTGGTTTCTACCTCATAGCCCTTCATATTTTAAACACCCAAGAGATTTTATTATAATCAATATTATCCATTTACCCTTTGATTAATCCTAAAATTTATCCAAAAATTAACATTTTGCCCCTATTTTGCCACTTATAACTTATGAAATGAAACTCAAGCGACCTTAAAATTTCCATGGAGACTGAATCATGAGTTAATTAAAATATCATAAGAGAAGATGTGGTCCTTTAGATTTATATTTAATTTATAGAATTATTTTAATTCAAAAAAAATTTCAATATTAATTTATTTAATTAATCAAAATAAGAATTTTTTTGTCATGGGAGAATTATTAGAGGTTCATCTAGGTCAGAGGAACATTTACATAAAATTCCATGGTTTTTCAAATTAAGTTTTAATTATTATAATTATTTTCATGATTTTTAGTGATTCAATTAAAAAGAAAATATATTTTAATTAAAAAATTATTTTTTATATTTTTATTAAATCCTTATAAAGCCAAAGAACACAAAGAAACTAAAAAAATTTTTTATTTTTATGATTTTTAATTAATTTATTATAATTATTTTAATGAAAAATTGGGGAAAATACATTTTAGCCTTTAAAAAAATTATTTTTAACTTAAATAAATTAAGAAAAACATTTTAATGAGTCCAAAGTGATAAGAAAGTAATTAGGAACTTTTTGAACTAATTTTGTAATTTTGTAATTTTTAATTATTTTTAATTCAAAATATAACTTAAAAAATAAAGTATTTTCTCAAAAATAATTCTTATTTTCCTAAGTTACTCTTATCACAAGGGAAACTTCTCATAATTTTTCTAGGTATATTTAATTCAATATAATTATTTTTGTAAAAAAATATAATTTTCTTTGAAATTCAACTTTATTACTTAAACTTAATCAAATAAATTTCAAATTTTTATAATGAGTCAACACGATTTTTCAACACAATATGAAAATTTTTTTATTAGTTTTTAAATAATATTTAATTTAAATAATTTATTAAAATCTATATGCATTTAACTAACTATAGAAATACACAAAATTATCAAAACCATTATGATATTTTTCCTAAACTTTTCTAATTACAGGCAACCTACTAAATTTTATCTGATAATTTTTCAAGAGGTATTTTAATTTATATAATTATTTTAAACCAAAACATCCATCAAGCTTGGAAATTAGGGTTACAAGCATAGAGATGCTCTCTGATCTTGGAAAAATCAGAGAACAACCCCTCTGTCATAAGAAATGAACCCCCAAAGTTTCAAGCTATGGTGGATAATATTTAATTAAATAAAATTAAAATACGTCATAGACTATTTGGTTAATTAAAAATCATAGAGTCATCAAACTATTTTTACTTCTGGTTCACGTTGTTTTCCTCTGTTTCTTTGAGCAAGAAGGTATTTTTTTTTTTTTTTTTTATTTTTTTATGCAAAGATATGAATTTTTGAAGTTATGGAATTAAAAAAAAAACATTTTAAAACACATTTTGCTACTTATCCATGTCAACCTAGGCAACTCTGAACCGTGCACGTGTCTTCTTTTGATTGGGCACTGCCAGCTAAGCTAGCCCGTTGTTCATGCACCAAGAGTTTGCTTGGCGACATCTGGACCATCCATCTGATACACGCTTGATCAGACAGTCCTCCGTCATAGTCCTCAATTAACCAAACCCGTAAGACTTCCAACTTTTAGACGTAAGATCTCGCTCAATACTTAAACAAATCAAGTGTGGTTTGTTCCAACACCTTTATCTACTCAAGACAAATACATCTATATTGTTACAATGCTATGAAATTAAACTTCTCTTCATAATTGATGAAACTGAGCTCAAAATTAGGTTTAATGGTCTATACATTAGCCTAACAGGTGAGGCCTCGATTGGGTGCTTGTGGAAGCTACCTTGTGAGCTGCCGAATATCCTCAAATTGTCTGTTTGAGCTGAAATGGGGTCTAGGTAGGAGTTCAATGAAAAGGTGGAGTGACCTTTGTCCAAGAGTGGGTTAGAGAGCTCAAAAGAGGGCGCTTTCAGTGGTAAACTTCCTCATTTGGTCTGAGGAAGCTTTTGGAAGGTTCAATTGGAAGCTTTGTGGAGTTTGGTGGAGTGATAGAAAAAGTCCTAGATTTTGAGCTCAAAAATTCAGAGAGGCAGTGGTTATGGATAGCTAATGACAGTGGGATTGAACTCAATGAGGCTTGGAGAGAATTTTGTGAGTATTTAGCAAAGTCTCCCCAGGGAATTAGCACTTCTTCCCTTTTGGCCGTGAAAGGAGTCTTATTTATAGACCAGGCTATGGTTGCCAACAGGGCAAGCTAGGATGGCCCAAGTGAAGCTTAGGTGGAGAGGAATTTAGCGCAAGTGACCAATTGGAGGTTGACATGCTGGATGGGTGTAATTTAGGTTTGGTCCATGGGGGATGCTTCTCAGTTTTAGGTTTTCCAGTGATTGAGCTAGCCAACCATGGTAGGGGAGGTGTCTAGCTGGCTCAGGGAACTCAGAGGGAGGTTTAATGTTGATCAACATGGAGGTTTAATCATGTGATGACAAGTTTGGGTCACTTAGCCAAATATGGGAAGAAATACACCAAATCAAGGGACCCTTGGTCCATGGTACCTCTAGGGTGGGCTAAGAGGATCTAGATTGGTACCTAAAGTCTAAATGACAGCTGTGGTGGTCCAAGTAGTGCTAGACCAAGTGGCTCCAAGTGGGTTTAGGGTTTGGGTTCAAAATCCTGGATTTGCCTTGGACTTGGGTTTAGGCTTGGCTAGAGTTTTGATTTGGCTCAATTAATTGGCCAATTTGATTTTGAAGATTTTCATGAGGCATTGGGAAGTCAATTGGGTGGAAACTGAGAGGATACGAGGTTCAATTTGGTGAGATTTAGATTTTTGGGCAAAATTGGGGATATTGGTTTGAATTGAATTTAGGCTAGGTTTGGGTTTGGGTATAGGCTAATTGAGGGATCAATTTATTCTAGAGTAATTTCATGAAGAGTTCAGGAAGTAAACTTGGTGAATTTAATGGCTTAGGGAGTTCAATTTGGTGGAATTTTGAAATTAGGCCAATTTGGGGCATTTGAATTAGGCTTGGTATTTGGACTTGAAATTGGATTCAATTGGGCTAGAATTTGCTTTCAACTTTGTTGGGACATGAAGAAATTTGATTTGTATTTGAAATTGAGGAAGTTTGAAATCAATTTGGTGGAAATTTGGGGTGATTTGGAGACTTCAGGCATTTAGGGGTAAAATTGGGGTTTTGTTCAAAATTGGTCAATTTGGTCAAATTGGGCCCAATGGGTGGTTAGGATTTGTTTTGGGGATGTTTGTAATGATTTGGGAGGTTTTGAGATTTTTTGGGCCATGAGGAGCATTTTAGTAATTTTGGTGAAGTTAGGGGTATTTTGGTAATTTTGGAAATTTTGAGGTGTTTTGGGCAATTTAGGTGATTTGAAATGGTTTGGGATGATTTTAAAAGAGAATTTGATAATTTGAATTTTTTTAAAAATTTAGGGTTCTAGGGGCAATTCGGTAATTTTAGGAAAGTTTGGGTCAAAAGGCCAAAATTGGGTGGTGTGCATGTTTTTAAAGTAGAGTTTTGGTGGGGGGGGGGGGTTTGGGCAATTTATGTTGTTTCAAATGGTTCGAAATATTTTTTGGACAAAATTGGGTGTTAGGAAATATTTGGGGTTTTGATCAAAATTGGGGTTTCATGGGCAGTTTGGTAAATTGGGGTATTTTTTGGGAGAAAAAGACAAAATTAGGTATTATAATAGGATTGTGGTTGCCAACCACAAATCCACCCTATTTGAGCTATGAACCAATAGAATTCCCTACATTGGGTCCTTCATGTAGTGGTCTCAGCTAAACCCTAGCCTAAGGCTAGTGACCGAAGGGACCATCTACATGAGTTTCTTAAAAAGTTAAGGGACCATATAAGCATGTTTGACTAAAGACGGAGGTTGTGAGTATATGGGGAGGGAATAAAGTGTGTGTGTGTGAAACTGACCAAGGCCACACCACCCAGGGTCTACCCTAAGGCCAAGTAGTCCTATGGGGACTCCTTTTGAGCTCCCCAAAACTTGCCCCACCTACTAAATGTTAAAGGATAGGACCAATATGTGGAACTTGAAATTGAGCAAAAAAGAGTTTTGAGATTCTAATGGTGAGGGTTCCTTTACTAGTCCTCTAGGAATAGTCAACAAGAAAGTCCTATGGCTAGTCCCTAAGCTTCTAAGAAGGAAACTATACTTCAACCAAAAGTAAGGTCAACAAATGGACCTCTAATCAGAGTGGTGTACCGGGCCGACACACCGCACGTATTTGCGTTGACTGAAGAGATCAAAAAATCAACACGATTGCTGAGTCAGTACACTCAGAACAAAACAAAAGAAAGAGTAGAAGATTTCCACTAGGTAGTAAGAAGGGACTCCCGCTAAGGAAAAAGGAAGGAGATTCCATAAATAACCATCAGGAAAACTAAAGGTCGCGGCGAAGATTCGATTTTAATTTGATATTTTTTAAAAATATTTAATTTTAATTTCAATTTTAACAATTTTGGAGGATAGAAAGATGTATGAGGAGACTTAATCAAGATGGAAAGCACAAGGACTTACATTTAACTTAAGAAGTATTAATAGTGCAAAGAAATAAAAACATTAAGTACATGACGCCGGGAAGAAAAGACTATACTAGTTCGAGAACCTGCTAGGGACATTACGTCCAAACTAGATCTAATCAAAGAATGACAACCACTAGGGAAATTATGCCAAACTTCAAGGTGCGAATCAAATTCAGGCAATGACCCCGAGATGAGGACTGGAATTTAGGTACCAGCCTTAGAAGATGGGAATTAGAATTCAGTTATTGACCCTGAGATGAGAACTAGAATTCAAGTACCAACCTAAGAATGAGAATCAGAAGCTTCAAACCATTTAAGGGGGTCTCACATAGATCTTGAAGATAGGAAGCCTTGATTTAATCGAAAGGCTTATGCCCTCAATCTCTGGAATTTAATTTGAAACATTACGATAGAAGGAGAACCTAAAGCAATGCGGTATCGGATGCCACAATCCTCAACCTCTCTAATTTGATTTAAACCATTGCAAATCCTAAAGAAATGCGGTATCAGATGTCATGATCCTCAACCTCTATAATTTAATTTGAACCATTACAATAGGAGGGGGTCCTAAAGCAAAGCAGTATCGGATGTCGTGATCCTCAACCTATAAAATTTTATTTGAGCCATTGCGATATGAGGAGATCCCAAAGCAATGCAGTATCGAATTTCGCAATACTCAACCTCTAAAATTTGATTTGAAAGATTACAATAAGAGGAGCTCCTAAAGGAATGCGAAATCAGAAGTTAAACTCTCAAACTCTAGAATATATTATGAATCATTCCAAAGAAATGCAGAATCGAATATTGGAATTCTCATCCTCTAAATGCAAAGCAACGCAGGATCGGATATAAAATCCTCATCCTCTAAAATATCGTGTGCACCATTGTCCAGTAATGCGAAATTAGATATAAATTCAACATCCTCTAAAATATCATGTGCACCATTGCAAAGCAATGCATAATCGAATATTGAATCCTCATCCTCTAAAACATAGTGTGAACCATTACAATGTAAGGCAAAATTAGATTTCAGAATCCTCTTCCTCTAAAATATAATGTGAATCATTGCAAAGCAATGCAGATTCAGATGTCAAAATCCTCATCCTATAAAATAAATGTGAACCATTGAAAAGCAATGCAGAATTGGATGTCAGAATCCTCATTGTCTAAAATATAGTGTTTCGAATTTGTTGGAAATTCATAGAATTCGTGAAGATTGACGGTGGTGAGGAATGATTTGGGACCTCGAGTTCTGCTACATTTTGTTTATTTGATTATTTTATGAATTTTATTTTATTGTATTGTCTTTTCTTTTATTTTGTTAGGATTTAGACCAAGTTTTAGACAAGCATGATGTCTAAGCTTCTAAGAACAAGTCTGCTTCTGAAACTTCATGAGGCATAATACTTCTTAAAGTATCGTCCACTGACTAATGACAAGTGTAGAAAATAGTCCATTCCATAAGGTACCATCAAAACTATATTTTTTCAAGTACACATAAAGTTCTATTATTTCTAAGGACATCACAAATAAGGAGGATGCAACTTTGTAGCTTTGTTTGTAGGAGTCATTATTTGATTTGTTGTAGATTTTGTAAAGGTAGTTCAAGTTGTCTTTGAGAAATAGCTTTCATGTCCATCAAGTTGACATTAGAGTTGCATTTGTTGGGCACTGAACTTTATGACTTTAGGGTTGAATTTCCATTAACTGCTAATATCATTGTCATTCCTTTAATTCTTTCTCTGGGCCTAAGCAGATTTCAGAATTTTTGCTCATGTGAACAAAATATTTTTCATAGTCCAAAGATATTTCTAAGCCAACTAACAGCTGACCAAAAGGCTCGAGATCATTGAAATTTTTCTTGAATATCATATTCAAAGAATTTTCTTAAGAGATCAATTTGAGTCTCATTAATTAGGGGAAACTTGGACACCAATTTTTGATTATACGTCCACCTCAAGCTTCTTCTCAAGGAGAACCTTCTTTTGATTTGATTTTTGAATCAAAATTTTCACACAATCTCCTTTATTTTCTTTTAATGTTTTCCCCCTATTTTGCTGAGAATTACTATATATGATAGACATAATTTAAGGATTTTGAATGTCTACATTTAGAAACTAATTTTTGATTTTATGCTCACCTCAAGCTTCTTCACAGCGGACTTTCACACAAATTTTGTTTTCTCTTCCTTTTTTCCCTCCTACTATTTTTTTTTAGAATTACTATATATGATGGAACATATTTCTTTTAATGATTTTGAATGTCCAAACTCCCCTAAATCATAATCCTTAAATATTTTTTAAGACAAATTCTGGGGCATTATAACTCATTTGAAAATCAAGACCCAGTCACATGACAAGAAATTAAAAGGCTCATGATATCCTGAGTCAATTACTCATATTCAAATCACACTATTTTATTTTGAAATCAACTTAGGACCCAGTCCAAATTTGTTAAAGTGGATGACTCATTTATTAGGGCATTAATTTTATCCTATCCTGAAGTCATCACAATACTAAAACTTCATCTTATATCACCCCCTGCTTAACCATCATTCTATTGAGGTTTAAGCCTCTGAGTCAGTTGGTTTCACTTTTCCCAAAATCTTTCCTTTTCATTTAACGTGCAATTATCTGCTAAACTTATTCAACAAAAGTAGAACACTGAAGAATCTTGAACAACAACAATTTTTTATTTTATTTAACATGGTGGGAGGGATGAGGCAAATTAACACTGATCCTGCTAATATCCTCTTTAAACTAAAATAGTAGTACAATTACAGTCAAGAGGTGTCTCATCCATCGTCATTTGCGTAGGGTCAGCTGGAACAAACATATCAACCAAAATTATATTGATAAAACCTTTTTCAGGTTCTTTTCAAATATTCTTCTGGGATTATTATGTCTCCATTCTTAGAACTCTCTTCAAGCAACTCTTTGAAACTGCAAAACTCCTCCATGTTGTGTCCAATGAACCTATGGTACGGGAAATCTCTCAGATGTCCTTTCTTATTGACCTCATCAGGCTTCTTTGGCTTGGGAAACCTAAATTCAAGATTCTTAATCAATTTGCGGAACATCTTTATCACTGCCACATCTTTAAAAGTGTACATCACATTTGATTGAGTGTTAATGGTTGAAATTCATCATTTGTCTATTTGGTAAGGTCTTTATTAAGACGATTGCTAAATAATCAGACAAGGACGTTGGAAGGTCCGTTGATGTTGTTCGACTTGTATTTATAATTTTCGCTCTCCCCTACCAACCACAACAACTATTCCAGATTTCTCCTTGAATTTCTTCATTGGTTCTAGCTGCTCAGTCCTTTTTGCAAAACCAAATTGATTGGCTTCTCCTTAAAGATTCCTGGCTTTGTTAAGCAACTTCTTAAACATTCCTCATTCTATAAAATACAATGTGAACCATTGCTAAGAAATGCAAAATTGGATGTCAGAATTCTCATCCTCTAAAATATAGTGTTTCAAATTCGTTGGAAATTTGTGAAATTTGTGAAGATTGACAGAGTTGAGGAAAGATTTGGGACCTGGAGTTCTGCTACATTTTGTTTATTTGACTATTTTATAAGTTTTCTTTTATTATATTGTCTTTTCCTTTATTTTGTTAAGATTTGGACCAAATTTTAGACAAGAACTCTATCTAAGCTTATAATAATGAGTCTTTGCTTTCAGAACATCACTATGCACAGTACTTATTAAAGTATCATCCACTGACTAATGATAAGTGTAGAAAATAGTCTATTCTTTAAGGTACTATCGGAACTATATTCTTTCAAGTACACATAATGATGCACTATTTCTAAGGACACCACCACTAAGGAGGCTACAACTTCATAGCTTTGTTTGTAGAAGTCATCATTTGATTTGTCATAGATTCTGTAAAGGTTGTTCAAGTTGCCTTTGAGAAATAGCTTTGATGTTCTTTGAGTTGACTTTGCAGTTGCATTTGCTGGGCTCTGAATGATATGATTTTAGGGTTAAATTTTCATTAAATGCTAATATCATTGTCATTTCTTTAATTATTTTTCCATGCCTAAGCAGATTTTATGATTTTGTAATTTTGGTCTTATGTGATTAAAATATTTTTCATTGTCCAAAGATATTTTTGACCCATCTACTAGTCGACCAAAAGACTCTAGATCGTCGAACTTTTTCTTGAATATAATATTGAAAGAATTTTTCTAAGAGAGCATTTTAAGTCTCATTAATTAGGGGAAACTTGGACACTAATTTTTGGTTATACATCCACTTCAAGCTTCTTCTCAAAGATACTCTTCTTTTGCATTGATTTTTGAATCAAAATTTTTACACAATCTCCTTTCTTTTCTTTTAACCTTTTCCCTCTATTTTGCTGAGAATTACTTTATCTGGTAGAGCATAATTTGAGGATTTTGACTGTCTAAATTTAGACACCTATTTTTGATTTTATGCTCAGCTCAAGCTTCTTCACAGCAGACTTTCACACAATTATTTTTCTCTTCTATTTTTTTCTCCTTTTGCTTTTTTTTTAGAATTGCTTTATGTGATGGAACATATTTCTCTTAAAGATTTTGAATTTCCAAACTCCCTTGACTAATATTCATAAAATATTTCTTAAGACAAATTTTGGGACATTATAAATCATTTAAAAATCAGGACCCAGTCACTTGACAGGAAAATAAAAAGCTCATGATATCCCGAGTAAATTACTCATATTCTAATCACACTATTGTATTTTGAAATCAACTTAGGACCCAGTCCAAATTCGTTAAAGTGGATTACTCAGTTATGAGGGCATTAATTTCATTCTTCTCTGAAGTCATTAAAATACTAAAACTTCATCTTGTATCACCCACTACTTAACCATCGTTCTATTATGATTTAGGCCTCTGAGTCAGTTGGTTTCTCTTTCCCAAAAACTTTTGTCGGCACTGAGAAGTTGAGGAGTTGCCCATTGGAAGCTGTTGGTCACGGGAATTGAAATCCCGTCTCCAACTTCGGAAAGACATTTAATATATAAATATAATATATATATATATATATCAGCATATTACTAATATAGTATATTAATATATTATTATTATTATTATTATTATTATTGTTATTAT
>NW_018251119.1:0-8875 GCF_001263595.1 Phalaenopsis equestris | reverse complement strand
TATATATATATATATATATATAATATAGCTAAACCTTTTTATGCCGGGGGCTTGGGGTTCAAGAGATTCAAACAACTGCAACATATCAACATGTGCAAATTGTGCCTGAATTTTAGGCAGAATGACAATATATGGACAAATTTTATGCATTCCAAATATTGCAAAACAAAAAATCCTATTTTCGTGGGAGTCAAACTTGGACTCCACAATCTGGAAGCATATGATGAAGGTGAGGGAGGAAGCTGAGAAAGTGTACACATGGGAGTTGAGATAAGGCAAAATTAATTTTTGGCTGGATAATTGGTGTTCAGAGGAAAGTATTGAACCCTTGGATGACATGCTTGACAGAAAGCTGATGGTGAAAGATTGCTGGGAGGGTCAAAGATGGTCTGAGGAGGCACTTCAAACTATGCTTATGGAAGATTCTGTGAGAAGAGTTACTAAAATACAATTTGACAGAAACCAGAAAGATAAGGTGGTCATCGAAGCTAACTAATACTCAAAGTGTTACCATAGCCATTTATAACCAGCTGTTTACTTAGGAGGAAATACCTTGAGGTGAGAAGTTGTGGAACAAATCACTGACTCCTTCTATGGCCTTTTTCTCTTAGAGAGTATTAAATAATTTAATACCAACTGATGATATACTGAAATTAAAGGGTCTAAGGGGGCTAACTCCCTCTTCTCTAGAATGCCAGCATGAAGAAGAGACCTCCACACACATTTTTTACCAATTTGAGTTATCTAGGAGGGTTTGGCAAACCTTGATAAACCAATTCTACATAAACACTATCAACTTGAGCTTGGAGCAGATAAAAAGGTGCTAAAGTGAGTGGCAAGGAATAAATGTAGGAATAATCCCATTCATAAGTGCTTGGTTTATATGGAATGCTAGAAACAAAACCAAACATGAAGAAACATATGTGGACACTGGTAAGGTGGTGACTAACTTCCTAGCCTACATAAAGAAGTTGATTCTCTGGAAAAACTTTCCTAATATCCTGACTATCAGCAAACACAAGGAACATCAGTGTTGTAAGGTGATTAAGGTCTATTGGGAGAAATCTCCATATTCTATATTAAAAGTCTAAACAAATGGAAGTTTTTCTGCTAATACAGCTGGCATTGGGGGAGTGTTTAGAGATCACAAGGGAAGATGCAGGATGTACTTCAAATCCCGAATCACTGTGAAGGATGCTATTGAAGGTGAGATTGCTGCATTGTATTGGGCCATTAAGATAACTGTTATTAATAGATGGAGACCAATACAAGTTGAGATGGACTCTTCAAACTTATTGATTGTATAAATGGTAAAGCGTCCCCACCTTGGCATATACAACAATGGATTGCAAAGATACAACATCTCACAAAGGGGATAAGAGTTAGCTACTACTTTATCTACAGAGAGGGCAACAGACAAACACACAATCTTGCAATACATGAGCAATATTTTGTGGGAGAGACATTACATCATTGAGCTACATAGCCATCTAATTTGATTGGTATAAAAAACTACTTTTAATAAGAGAAGTATGATTACCTAACTAGGTTGGATCAATTTTTAGCTTGCTTTGATCTACCCATGCATGGTTTGCATGAAAAGCACTAAAGGCATGAAATAAAATGTTGGTGACATGGCCGACCATCTTTGCATACACATTTATCTTGCAAAATAAAGAAGAAAATGTAGAATAACATAGGAAAATGTAAAAGAAAATAAAAATGCATTAAAACTTGAAAAGGAAATAACCATGCATGGTAACTTAACTAAAATTTACGAATTTTGGAATAACATTATCCATCTTGCTTGAATCTTGTTTGAGAAATAACAATAAGTCTATGTGATACTGACACTGGTGGTGCTACATCACTATATCAATTATTTGTCACCATATTTTGGTTTAGGTCATATATATATATATATATTTATTTATGTTTAGAAAAATATGACATCAAACCAATCTCATATGTTTCATAGTTCAAATGAAAGAGCACCACATCTCAAGTTATGTATCTATCCCAAAAGATAAACACAAGAATTGAGAGTGAGACTTGATCAAATAAACTAAGCAATATATGACATTTGTTTGGTCTGCGAAACCATTTTCTTATAAGCCGACAAGTTCTCATATTTAATAAGAAAAATTAAATAGGGTTTATATTAAGTTGGGTTATTGAAAAGTTTCCTATAATGATAATTCCTTATAGTTAATTACATCTTAGATAACCAAAGTCACCTAAGAAAACTCTCGATAAAAAAATAGTGGATTTTATCTTTAGGATTTTTAAAGGATAGGACTTTTCAAAGAGATCTAACAAATATGTGTGAAAAGGGAATAACTCAACTTTGGAACATTTATTTTTGGAATCCAAAAGAAGAAAAACTAGGAGATGTAACATATCTTGAGGAGAACCTCAGTGACTTCCCAAATTATCCTACTGTTTGACTTCAATTTTGGAGAATAGAACCGTTGAATATTTCATCCTGCTAATTTTATTAATTAGGGCTTACATTCGTGTGAAATGATCACAAATAGCTAGAAAGATGTGAGGATTTAGGTCGTGACAAACAACAACCTCAGAATCATAAAGCGAGTTAGGGGGTAAATTGCGTCGTGCCAAACAACAACCGCAGAATCATAAAGCGAGTTAGGGGGTAAATTGCGTAGCAGAGCTATACAAAGGCCTAAAGAAAAGTTGAGGATTTATGTTGCATAAGCAGACAACCTCAAAATTCTATAGATTGTTGTTTAATTCTAAGGGATGATTTAGCTGGTGTACATATGTTTTGTTGTTAAAGATGGTTGTGCTACCCATGATGCTAGCTCCAAACTCCTATTCATGATGAGTTTAATTTTTCTAATGTTTCGAGTCGTAATGTCAAATCATATGTTTCCTAAGGTTATTACTATTTAAATATAATGTGGGATGTTAAAGTTGATTAGAGCGATACCGGTTAGGATCCCACGACTCCCTTGTTCTGGCACCACTATTTTCTTTTGGATTCACTTAGTGAAAATGAAATTACTAAACTCAACTCAATGAGTTCCATACTTTCATTTAGACTGTGGAAAACCTCATTAACAACTATAGGTTACCTTTACTGAGAGATTCCCTATCATCCGATAAAAACGTTTTAATTTGGTTTCAATTTTGGTGGCCATCCTAAAGGTTTTGATTTTGAGATGTAGAATGACATTATTATTTAACATGCAAGTTTATAAGCATGACAAGTACAGTAAAGAAAGTGATGGAAAAGAAGGTACTGTAAACTATAAAAGTGTACTTATCGAGTATTCTTATTCCTCCACCTAAAACTTTAGCTAGTGTAGACATGTTTTGCTGTTAAAGATGGTTGTGCTGCCCATGATGCTAGCTCAAAACTCCTATTCATGATGAGTTTAATTTTTTTAATGTTTCGGGTCGTAATGTCAAATCATATGTTTTCTAAGGTTATTACTATTTAAATATAATGTGGGATGTTAAAGTTGATTAGAGCGATATCGGTTAGGATCCCACAGATCCCTTGTTTTGGCACCACTATTTTCTTTTGGATTCACTTAGTGCAAATGAAATTACTAAACTCAACTCAATAAGTTCCATACTTTCATTTAGACTGTGGAAAACCTCATTAACAACTATAGGTTACCTTCACTGAGAGATTCCCTATCATCAGATAGAAACATTTTAATTTGGTTTCAAATTTGGTGGCCATCTTAAAGGTTTTGATTTTGAGATGTAGAATGACATTATTATTTAACATGCAAGTTTATAAGCATGAAAAGTACAGTAAAGAGAGTGATGGAAAAGAAGGTATTGTAAACTATAAAAGTGTACTTATCGAGTATTCTCATTCACACAATTTTATTTTGAATTTAACTTAGGACCCAGTCCGAATTCATTAAAGTGGATGACTCATTTATTAGGGCATTAATTTCATTCTCCCTGGAAGTCATCACAATATTAAAACTTCATCTTGTATCACCCCCTGCTTAATCATTATTCTATTGAGGTTGAAGCCTCTGAGTCAGTTTTTTTCTCTTTTCCCAAAACTTTCCTTTTCATTTAACGTGTAGTTATCTGCTAAACTTATTCAACAAAAATAGAAAACTAAATAATCTTGAACAACAACAATTTGTTATTTTATTTAACATGGTGGGAGGGATCGGACAGATGAACACTGATCCTGATCATATCCCCTTTAAAAAATAACAAGTAGTACAATTATAGTCAAGAGATGTCTCATCCGTTGTCATTTGTGTAGGTTCAGTTAGAACAAACAGATCAAAGAAAATTATATTGATAGAACCTCTATTAGGTTCTTTTCAAATATTCTTTCGGGATCGTTATATTCCCATTCTTGGAACTCTCTTCAAGCAAGTCTTTGAAACTGCAACACTCCTTTATGGTGTGTCCAATGAACCTATGGTACAGGCAATATCTCATATATCCTTTCTTTTTGACCTCATCAGGCTTCTTTGGCTTGGGCAACCTGAATTCAGGATTCTTAATCAAATTACAAAACATCTTTATCACTGCATCCGTTGTCATTTGTGTAGGTTCAGTTAGAACAAACAGATCAAAGAAAATTATATTGATAGAACCTCTATTAGGTTCTTTTCAAATATTCTTTCGGGATCGTTATATTCCCATTCTTGGAACTCTCTTCAAGCAAGTCTTTGAAACTGCAACACTCCTTTATGGTGTGTCCAATGAACCTATGGTACAGGCAATATCTCATATATCCTTTCTTTTTGACCTCATCAGGCTTCTTTGGCTTGGGCAACCTGAATTCAGGATTCTTAATCAAATTACAAAACATCTTTATCACTGCCTCATCTTTAAATGAGTACATCCCATTTGATCAAGCGTTCATGGTTGGAACTCGTCATTTTTTTGTCTGGTAAGTTATTTGCTATAACAATTTCTAAATATTTAGACGACGACATTGGAAGGTTTATTGATGTTGTTTAGCTTGTATTTGTAATTATCGCTCTCCCTTGCCAACCACAACAACTGTTCCAAATTTCTCCTTAAATATCTTCATTGGTTTTAGCTCCTAAGTCCTTTTTGGAAAACCAAATTGCTTGGCTTCTCCTTGGAAATTCCTGGCTTTGTTAAGCAACTTCTCAAAAGGTTTGATTGTAAAACCTTTAAGTAAGAAGCTCACTGAACCATGGATACTCCTCAAAAGAATTTCAACTACTTGTTGCTCTTGTAACAGTAGCTCACATCTCATGCTGAGATTTCTCTAACATAGAATGTACTCCACCAAGGCTTCATATGACTTTTTCTTCTCTTCCAAAAGATCACCAATGGTGATGTGGTGATGAACTCTAGCAAACTGACTGAAAAAATGGTTTTCCATTTCTTTGAATGTCTTCACTGAACCATTTGGTAGGTTGCATACCAATCAAAGGATACTTGTGTAAGGCTACTTACAATCTGATGGAACAAAAGAGCTTCGTTACCCGCCCTGCATTGCAATAGTTGGTTGGAATTATGCAACATGCTGACACGGTTTTTTGGTTCCATCAAATGTTTTCAACAAAGGTGGTACGAAGCCCTTAGCGTATTGGAATGCCTCAAACTCCTCTAGGTAAGGCTTAAATTTTAGAGTTCAAGCCCCTCCTTTTCATTTATCAAGGGCTTCTCTAACTTGTTGTTCGACCATCTGTTTAATTTCATTTTTCATGTATTGAACTTTGAACTGAATCCTTCTTCGGTTGTTCATCAGAGGAGAACTCTTTTCTTTCATCTACAACATGAGTGATTTCCATCTGATTTATTTTTGGAGGTGTCATCTGCGATGATTGTGAATATCTTTGCATTGCAATTATGATAGCCATCATTCCAAATTTCTTTTTGAGATGAATGATTTGTTTATCCCTTTGATGGATGGCCCCTTGCCTCTCATCCGTGACATTCTCCTCACAAGAGTACGGAGCATCGCGCACAGATAACGACCCGAGTCTTGATGACATTAATTTATGTTAATCCTTCGTTCATTTAATCTGACACATCATAACTTTTGTCATTCATATCTTTTTTCATTCTTCAGACAATCGTGGAATATTGGCTCTGAGCTCTCCAGCTTAGCCTTGAATGACTTTCTATTGATTACTTTAAGGTCAGTCAAAAGTTTTTTAGGAACACCACTTATTCCCTTTAGCGTCGGTGTCATCGTGTTAAGGAATGTAATCAACCAAAATCATATTTATGGAAACTTCTTAGGTTCTTTTAAATATTCCATCGGGATTATTACATTTCCACTTTTGAATTTCATCTTAAGCCAATCCTTGAAGCTGAAGCAATTTTCTATGGTGTAGCCGAGCAACAGGTGGTATGGGCAATATTGGGGATGATCTTTCTTGCTGGCCTCGTCTGGGTTTTTTGCTTGGATAGTCTGAATTCCAATCTTATTAGCAAGTCATGGAACATTTTTAACACTAACTCTTCTTGGCACATGTACACCTTGCTTAATCGTTGAATAATTCTTGCAGACGGCTTTCTATCTACAAGATACGGTCTTTGCTGAGCTGACTATTGACTGATGCGGGTGGATTTAGTGTGTTAGTTTCACAAATATTATTTAATTTTACAAAATATACACAGTAGATACAATTTCTCAACTTCCAACATAAATTGAGTGGCATCTCACTTCTTCTAAAAATATTCCCTACTCATTGATATCGACCACAAGTTTTGATATAAGTATTAACATCTCTAATGATTTGATGCGCCCCTAGCATGTGCTACCTTTTTTGCATATTTTATTTCAATGTAAATCCCCACTAACAGTGCCGAAAGCTTGACCCGTTCTGAAATTACACAGTAAATTAGCTTCCAAAATATGGCCAAAAACCTGACCCAATTTATATTTACCAGTTAAAATCATAAATGTTATAAAATATATAAAATAGTTCTCACACTAGTGGTTCTAGGCAAGTGCACATATCACTTGAAGTAGTATATGGCTTTCTTTAAAAACCCCATTGTCCATCCCATAAAGAAGCGCAGTAAGAAATCTCTTAGGCAAATTCTAGTCTACTATTATCAAGTCTTAGTTTGGAAGATGGAAATTCTTATGATAATAACATAAATCACGATATTCAAACTATAGAAATTAAAGTGATAAAGACAATTTAAAATAGTTTTAATAAATACTAACAGAAATGTAACTAAAAGAACTAAGTTTACTAAACGAATTTCTAAACTTCAAAGTTAAATTTATTAAGACTAAATAAATTTTTGTGATGAAGAGTTCAAATTTAACAAGGCATCCTCCCCCTTTACAATGAGTATATAGATTGTGAAGAAACTAAAATTATTTAAAAATATATAAAATAGTTTTGTGCCAAATAGGAGCAATCATATTCTTTACTCTCTTCCAAGTGTATAATGAACGTTAACTAATCCTGAGTTTGGTTCCTAATTCCGTGGTAGGCTGAGTGGATAACGACTGACACTCCAGAGCTCCCACTACTCCCTCACTTGAATGCTAATAATCTCGCATTAATTTTCAATCAACTAGATAAAATTGAGGATTTTAATTTGTCACCTTAAAGTCTCTAATTATGCATCAAACAAAGTCTTTTTCCATACTTATTTGCACTCAACCCTATGGATGGCATCCTCTCCCATGGAATCAAATGCGTAAAATGTTGTAGAAATCATAACCCTTTCAGATCATATGTTTCTCAACACATTTTAACCTCTCAATTAGCCAATTTGAAAATTAAATGAAGATTGAGGTTCATATAATAAAAAATTATTGACATTTAAAAATATAGAAAACAAAATCAATCTTTACAAAATCATATCTCAAAGTTAGAAGAAGGATAAAGAAGACAACTCAGAATTCATGAGAAGGATACGACAAAACACATATTTCATTAATAAATATAAGTATACAAAATAAGGAAATAAAACAACACAACTTATCTCACAATCCTTCCCAAGCAAATCCTTAGAAGTTTTATTGAAGACTTTCTCTCTTTACAAGCACTCTCAATTCTCCCTTAGAAGTGTAATGAAGAATAAGGCCCTTATCTCTCTCTCCCTATCTCTTCTTTTTCTTCTCATGCTCACGCCACTCATTCACACACACACACAAACACACACACGCCACACACACTCACACCCAAAACTCCTCTTCAAGCCCTAAACTTCCCTCCCTTTTATAAAAGTCTGCTTACCTCCAAAAAGAATTCAAAATTTCCTCCAAAATTCTATCCAAAAGTCAACTCTCTTAAATTCAAAAGATATGTCCATTAATCCAAGGGACATATGTCTTCATAAAATAAACTTCCAATGTGTCTAGATTCATTGAATCACTCCAAGGGGTTTTTATAACAAGTGTCCCTTTGAAAATTCACACAAAATTTGTTTGAACCTCCATAATCCAGTGTCGCTATTACATCTTGCACCATCTCTCTATCAAATTATGAATCATGTGCTGGTTTGGTGCATCTCGCACCACCCTACAGTAGCTCCACTGTTTTGCTTCGTTTAGCTCTGTTTAGCCCCGTTTCAATTGCATTTCTCTCCGAACAAGTATTCCTAAAAAATAAGCATGAATTTTTATAGTGTAATTTCATTCAAAAACATTTTATAAATGTAATTTAGTTTAAGCATAGAAACACATATCAAAATGTGTCAAGTCAGAATTTTCTTTCTTGCTCGTTTTTACTCTAAATTACACCATTTTTTGCTTCATTTTCTCCAAAAGTTCAATTCTTGTACCTGAAATAAAAAATAAGCAAATTACCTTCCTTTAAAGTGTAATATCATTACAAATCATTAAATTGAGCATAAAAAATATATAAAAATGTAGGTATTTTTTGGGCTTGTTAAAATCCCACAAACTTAAACA
>NW_018251118.1:40803-79651 GCF_001263595.1 Phalaenopsis equestris | reverse complement strand
AACCAAAAGTGAGGTCAACAATCACATAAAGCTTTTGCAAAGAATCTTTCGCCAATTGCACAAGGAATAGTAAAACAACCAGGATGTTTAAGTTTTTCAATAAGATTTTACTGAATTATAGCGCAACACTCCTCACTAAGTTAAATAGTCTCATTATTTGTAAACTTCTTTTTTTTATTAAGTATATCCTTCATAAACTTCACATAGCTTGACATTTTTTCCAAGGTTTCAACAAATTGATTTTTTAAAGTTAATTTCCTCAATATTTCTAATAATTTTGTAAATAGGTTATCTCTGTTATATTGCTTCAATCTTTGAGAGAATGGAGGTGGTGGTCTTTCTACAGGAATTTTCTTTGGTTTAATAGGATATTCTGACTCAAGATTAAAATATTCCCTAGTCTTTTCATTTTGCACCCCTTCTTTCTCAACTTCAATCTCATTTTGAACTTTTGTTTTTTATTCTCTTCCACTTCTCAATTTAATAGCCTTAATTTGATTTTTATTCTAATCTTTAGGATTAACTTCAACATTTCTAGATAAAGTTCCTAGAGTTCTATTGTTAAGTTTAGTAGCAATACATCCCAAATGATTTTCCATGTTTCTAATTGTAGCTCCTTGACTTCGTCATTGTGCTCCAATTTGTAATATTAATTCTTTCATCGAGAATTTATTTTCCTTACTCTATAAATTGCAATTAAAACCTGTAGGATAATATGGTTTATAGAAAATTTTCCCTGGTTCTTGGAATTTCTCAATGGTTTTGCAGGATTTTTCCTCTATTAAGAATTTACAGCATTTGAGTTATTATTACTCCAACTGAAATTAGGGTGATTTTTCCAACCAGGATTATAGTAATTTGAATAAGGATATTAGTTCGATTGTTTATTACATTTAAAGTTTCATATGATGATTGAGAATCTATCATTTGTCCTAATGGATTTTCCTCAAGCAAGGAGGTGTCTTAGGGTAATTCATTCCATATTGACCTATCTTCTTTGATATTGCAGTAATTTGAGCAAGTAAAATAGATATTGCATCAAAATCATGAATACTAAATACTTTTTTTGGAGTTACCCATTCAGAGTGCTATTGAAAATAATTAGTACCCAAATCTTCAATTATAGAATATGCTTCATCAAATGGTTTTGTCATCAATGATCCACCAGTAGTAGCATCAATTATAGATTTAAGAGGTTCAACTAATCCATTACAAAAAGTTTGAATTATTAACCGACCTGAAAAAGCAGGGTGTGGACACTTCCTTAGGAGATCTTTAAATTGTTTCCAAGCTTCATGAATTGATTCTCCTTCAAACTGATAAAAAGATGTGATAACATTTCTATGCTCAGTAGTTTTTTATGATAGGAAATATTTAGATAAAAAATTTTGTGATAGTTATCGCCAAATTCTGATAGATCCATGTACTAAAGAGTTTAACCACATCTTAGCTTTATCCCTTAATGAAAAAGGAAAAAGTCTAAGTCCAATGACATCATTGGACACTTCATCATATTTAAATGTAACACACAATTCTAGAAAACTAGTACGATGTAAGTTAGGATCTTCAGTCGGTATTCCCCCAAAATGATTATTTTGTACCATTTGTATAATAACATGTTGAAGCACAAATGAGTTAACAGCTAAAACAGGGTTTTGTATACTAAAATGAATTTCATCTGTTGTAGGATTAGCATAATCTCTTAAAAGTCTCTGATGATGTTTATTTTCAATTCCTAGATTTTTTAAGTTTGTAGCCAGTTTTTTCAACTTATCTAACTCTTTTTGTTAATTTCAATTTTTTATTAGTTTTTTTTAACTCTGAATCATAAGGTACTAAACCTTTAGATCTTAAACTATGCATACTTTAACACAAAAAATAATTATAATAAGCAAACACACTAAAATATAAAAAATATTAATTAAACTACAATATTTTTATAATTTTTTCTATTTATACAAAGTCTTCTAAATTATAATGAATTTACTGTAACTCCTAGCAACGGTGCCAAAAAATTGATGCTGGTTTTTGGTGTGTGCATTGTAACTATCTTTCAGTACTACAACACACACGACAACACAATTAGTAAATATGCAGATCAATCACAATAAAAATCACTTCAGTATAAATCATTTTATATTTTAAAATTTTTAAGCTGGCAAACCTAATAATTCTGCAATTATATGTATCGCTCAAGTAATAAAGGGCTCTACTTGTGTCTTGAATATCAATCCCACTGGGAGTTGGAAACTCTAATGGTTATAATGTAAAACACAATTTTCAAGCTATAAAAAACTTAAGTAAGAAAAGAAAATCTAAAGTAAATTTAATGTATGCTAAATGAAATGTAGCTAAAAGAACTAAGTTAACTAAGTTGTTTTCTAAACTTTAAAGTTAAACTTACTAAGACTAAACAAAGTTTTGTAATGAAGAGTTTAAATTTAAGAAAACATCCTTCCCCTTTACAATGAGTTTATGGTTAGTGAAGTAATTTAAAATATTTAAAATTATATAAAAAATTGTATTGTGTCAAATAGGAGTAATCCAATTCTTTACTATCTATCGAGTGCATAAACAACATCGATAATAAAATGTTTGGTTTGTAAATCTGTGGTTAGGTTGAGAGGATACTAGATCCCACTCTAGAGCTCCCAATCCTTCCTCCCCTAAGGATAGAAATCTTGGTGTAGTTTCCAAGAAACTAGACTAAATTGGGTATTTTGGTCTGTCACCTAAGAATCTCCAATTCTACCCCCATCAAAATATATTTTTTTATTTATTTGCACTCAACCTCATGGACTACATTCTCTTGTAGAAAGCATAGACCTTTTGGATCTTATGTTTCTCAATAAATTTTAACATTGTAATTGTTGAGATTGAAAAGTAAATGAAGATCGGAGTTCAAATCATCACAATTTATCTACAACATTTGAAACCTTACACAAACTTTACACAACAAAATTAATTCTTCACAAAACCATATCTCATTGTAGGGAGAAGGATAAAGAAGACTACTCAGAATTCATGAGAAGGATATGCCAAAACATGAATTTTATATATAAATTTTACAAAATAAATGAAAAAAAGAACATAATATATCTCACACTCCTCCTAAAGCAAATCCCTTAAAGTTTCATTTAAGCACTTTCTCCCTTTACAATTATTCTCAGTTCTCTTTTAAAAATGCATTGAAGAAAAAATCTCTCACATATCCTCTCCTCTTAGAACTCTAGAAGAAAATCCTCTCCAAAACCTAACCCTCTCTCTCTAAGACTTCTCATGCCATCCCCTTCACATGCCGCCACAAATACCTCACTAGACTTCCAAATAAGTGTGGCGCCAACCCCTCTTTAAAGAATTAAAAATTCCCTCCTTTTTCCCAAAAGGCATACCTCTTCACATCAAGAGAAAATACCTTCATCCAAGAGTCATATCACTTCATTCAAGAGCCTTTAGAAAGTGTCTTGATGCATTAAACTACTCCATGGAGCATTTGAATTACTTGAAGCCTTCTAGAACTTA
Organism: Phalaenopsis equestris; assembly: GCF_001263595.1. NCBI lineage: Eukaryota > Viridiplantae > Streptophyta > Magnoliopsida > Asparagales > Orchidaceae > Phalaenopsis > Phalaenopsis equestris. Next base: position 76,129 of record NW_018251118.1, on the reverse strand, counting down.
TAAAAATAGTCAAAAATTGCCACAATTTGACTTAATTCATCTCTGGTGATTTTGGTGCCTTTAGCATCTCTTTGTTGGAGTTTGGCACTTTGTCTGGATTCTGGCACCTCTGGCGCCAGTTCTGGTGCCTCTGGCACCTCTTCTCTAAAAAATGGGTCCTCTGGCTCAAGTATGCTAGAAAACTACATTTTGAATCAAAAATTCTTCTTTTTTGCTCCTTCTTGCTTCATATACCTAAAATCAATATACCTGCAACAAAAAATGAAAGTAACCTTCTTTAAAGTGTAATATCACCAAATTTAAGGATAAAATGTTAAAAAAAAAATTCCAAATTTTTTAGGTGTATCAATGGTAGCACACTGGTTTCCCTTAAAGTTTGCTAGTGAAGTTCTTCTCGCCCTCTCTTCCCCATTTTCTTTGGGTGGTAGCTGCTTTAGGATTCACTTGGTAGCAGGGTTTTTGGTGTTTCTCTTTTGCTAGGCTTTTGCTTTTTAAAATTATAAGTTACATTCCACTAGTGTGTGAGGTTTTGCCTCTTTGGTTGGAGTGGAAACTTTGGTTTTGGTGTTTGTTGGTCTCTGGTGTATGCCTCTATACCCTTCTGATTGCCACCCCTACCCCAAATGATCTGGAAACTAATATTTAGTTCTTTAAGGCCACTTTTGTTGATGTCGTTGGAAAAGGTTTTGATACTACCCATAACTTTCACAACTTGGTTTTCGCCGAAACTTACCAAGAAGTTGTTGAAGGTAGCGGTGACTGCCCCTTTGTTAGACCTTTGAGCAAAAATCTGAGGAAGCATGTTGCCTTCTTTTCTGATACTGAAATTCAAACCTTAGCTGATCCCTACAAGTTTACACTGATTGGGAAATTTTATTTTGGCCCTTCTAAGATGGAATCCATCAGAAAATATTTTGAAGATTTGAAGCTATTAGGTGCTTGGAAGGTGTGTTTATTGAATGATAGACATATTATGATTAATTTCGCAAAAGAGGAAGATGATGCAGGTTTGCATGTATGTGCTGTAAGTATCTTTCAATACTACAAAATGCAGGAAATGACAATTAGTAAAAATGCAAACCAATCACAATAAAAATCGCTTCAATATATATAGTTTTATATTTTAAAATCTTTAAGCTGTCAAACCTAATAATAACATAAGTATATGTATCGCTCAAGTAATAAAGGGCTCAAATATAGTTCTGAGTATCAATCCCATAGGGAGCTAGAAAATCTTATGGTTATAACGTAAAAAATAATATTAAAACTATAAAAACATAAATAAGAAAACATGTTGAAAGTAAATTTAATGTATTTAAATTTAATGTACGCTAAGTGAAATGTAGTTAAAAGAACTAAGTTAACTAAACTATTTTCTAAACTTCAAAGTTAAATTTACTAAGACTAAACTAAGTTTTGTAATGAAGAGTTCAAATTTAGGAAAGCATCCTTCCCCTTTACATTGAGTTTATGGTTAGTGAGGTAATTAAAATCATTAAAAATTATATATAAAATTGTACTATTCCAAATAGGAGCAATCCAATTCTTTACCATCTTTCGAGTGTATAAAGAACTGGCGAAACTAGAGTTTGGTGCCTAAATCTGTGGTTAGGTTGAGAGGATACTGACTCCCACTCTAGAGCTCTCAATCTTCCCTCCCTTGAGGGCTAATAACCTTGCTTTAGTTTCCAAGAAACACCCAAAAGATTGGACCGAATTAGGGATTTTAGTCTGTCACCCTAAAATCTCCAATTCTATGTCCATCAAAATTCTATTTCTTATTTATGTGCACTCAACCCCATGGACTTCATTCTCACCCATGAAATTGAATGTGACTCTTACCTTGTAGTAGATAGCATAACCCTATCAGATCTTATGTTTCTAAAAAAAATTTAAGATTTTGATTGGCCAGATTGAAAATTAAAAACAAATAGTAAATTAAGATTAGAGTTCAAATCATCACAATTTATTGACATTTAAAACCTTGCACAATAATATTAATTCTTCATAAATCCATATCTCATTATAGGGAGAAGGATAAAGAAGACTACTCAGCATTCATTAGAAGGATACAACAAAACATGGATTTTATATATAAAAATAAGTTTACAAAATAAAGAAAGGAAAGAACACAACTTATCTCACACTCCTCAAGCAAATCTCTTTAAGTTCCCTTTAAGCACTTTCTCTTATTGCAATCACACTAAATTCTTTTCTAGAAATGCAATGAAGAATAAATCTCTCACCTTCTCTATCCTCTTACAACTCTAGAAGAAAATCCTCACAAAAACCTAACTCTCCTACAAAGACATCACACACCACCCTCTTCTCTAAAACTTCCCCCAAAAGTCTTCTTAATAGGGGAGCCAACCTGTTCTCCAAAGAAATTCAAAATTCCCTCATTTTTCCCTAGAGGCACACCTCTTCACATCAAGAGACAAATCTCTGCATCCAAAAGACATATCTCTTCATTCAAGAGCCTTTCCGAAGTGTCTAGATGCATTGAAACACTCCATCGGGCGTTTGAATTACATTAGTTTAAGCATGATAAGAAGTTGCAGTATCTAATCTAGAAGAACAATAAATTTTAGTAGGATTTATAGTTTTCTCCAAAATTCTTTTAATTTTAGGATTATATACTACTGCGAGACCACTAGTCTGGGGATGATAAGCAGTTGTGATTCTATGTATAATATTGCACTTTCCAATAAAATTTTCATATCTTTTACCTTTCATCTCTTTTACCCCTAAAATTAGATCCTCCATCAGTAATGATTACTCTTGACATTCCATATCTTGTATGAATATTTTTAATTAAAAATTTAGAAACTATATATATATATATATCCAACTGAAGGTATAATGGTCTCATAAAATCCAACCCCCAAACATAAAAAAAATTCAATTTCCAAAGTAAAATTCAAGGGCATTTGATTTTCTTTAGCAATATTGCCTACTCGCTGACATCGATCACATGTTTTTATATATATATTAAGATCTCTAAATAGAGTAGGCCAATAAAATCTAAATTGTAACATTTTAGGAACATTTCTCAATTCCAAAATGACCCTAAATTTAAAATCATGATGTTTTTGAATAATTTCTTCAATGTCATCATAAGGCACACATCTTCGCATAAATAAATCTTCACATTGTTTGTATAAATATTGGTCTTCCCAAAATTAGAATTTTGCATCATAAAAAAATTTCCTCTTATGGCATTGTCAATCCATATGGTAAAATACCACTAATAATGTAGTTCACAATATCAACATATCATGGTATTTACCATTCTTTAATAGTATAAAATTGTTCATCCGGAAAAGTTTCATTAATTTCTCTTTCAAGATCACATGTTTCTTCTTGTTCCAGCCTAGATAAATGATCAACTATTTCATTGTCAAATCCTTTCCTATCTACTACCACAAAATCAAATTCTTGCATAAGAAGTACCCATTTAATTAGTCTTAGTTTCACATCCTTCTTTAGCATAAAATATTTTATAGTAGAGTGGTCTTTATGCACAACTCATTTAGCTCCAATAAAATATGACCTAAATTTATCAAAAGCATAAAAAATTTCTAATAACTCTCTTTCAGTAATGGTATAATTAGTTTGAGCATCATTTAGAGTTTTACTATCAAAATATATAACTTTAAAAAAATTTTCATATCTCTGTCCTAAAACAGCTGCAATTGCATAATCACTTGCATCATACATTAGCTTGAGTGGTTTCTCCCAATCAGATGAAACAATTATATGGGCATTGATTTGTTTTTCCTTTAATAAATTAAGGATTAAGACACTTTTGATTAAAATCAAATTTTGTATCCTTTTTCCGAAAGTTGGCATAAAAGCTTTGTAATATTTGAAAAATTATTTATATATCACCTGTAAAAACAAGCATGTCCTAAAAAAACTTCTAACCCCTCTTAAAGTTGTAGGTGGAGGTAGTTTAGCTATAATTTAAATTTTTACAGGATCTACTTCCATGCCATTTTCAAAAATTTTATGCCCAAGTACAGTTCCTCCAACAAATATGAATTGACATTTTTCCCACTTTAATACTAAATTTGCCCTTTCACATCATTCTAAAACTTTTCCTAAATGATTTATACATGATTCAAATGAAGTTTCAAACACAGAAAAATCATTCATAAATGCTTATATCCCTTTTTCAATTAAATTACTAAAAATTGACATCATACATCTTTGAAATGCTATAGGTGCATTACATAAACCAACGGGCTTTGGATGAAAAGCAAAAGTACTATAAGGACTAGTAAATGTCGTCTTCTTTTGATCCTCAGGAGCAATAAGAATTTGATGATAGCCAATATATCCATCTAAAAGAAAAAAATATTTGTGCTCAGCTAACCTATCCAACATTTGGTCTAGGAAAGTTAAAGTAAAGTGATCTTTCTGGGTGGTTGATTTTAATTTTCTATAGTCAATGCCACCAACCAGGGACTTGTATTGTTGGTATTAACTCATTATTCTCATTTGTCACAACAGGCACACCACATTTCTTAAGAACACAGTGAATTGGACTCACCCAAGCACTGTCTGAAATATGATATATTATTCCAACATCTAACCATTTTAAAAGTTTTTTTCTTAACAACTTCTTTCATCTTAGGTTTTAATCTCGTTTGAGAATCAACTTTTAGTTAGTGATGTTCTTCCAATAAAATTTTGTGCATACAAATCAAAGGACTAATTCTCTTGATATCAGCTAATGTCCATCTAAAGACTTTCTTATATCTTATTAAAGTTTTCAACAACTTTTGTTCTAATTCTTCAGTTTATTCCGAGGATACGATAATAGGTAATGTAGACAAGTCTCCTAAAAAGACATATTTTAAATGTTTAGGAAGTGTTTTTATTTCTAGTTCAAGAGGCTTCACACTCAAAAAAATCATATTTCTATTATTATTGTTAGTATCTAACAATTCAAACTATTCTTGAACATAATCCAATTCTTCATTACTCACTTTTATAGATTTATGTTGAACTATATCTCATCTTCATACTCCAAATGTTCTTCTTCAATTTTCTTTTGAAATGTATCAATGAAATACTCATTTCTTAAATAATCATTAATATCCATTCTGAACCATTCATCATTTCTTTCTTTTGATGGGTATCTCATTAATTTAGAGATATTAAATGTAACTTTTTGATCACTGACTCTCATTGTTAACTCTCCTTTCTGCACATCTATCAAAGCTCTTCCAGTGATAAGAAATAGTCTCCCTAAAATGATAGGAATTTTTTTAGCTACCACCATATCTAACACAATAAAATCTACAGGAAAGAAAATTTATCAACATTTACCAAAAAAATCTTCTATAACTCCTTTAAGATAAGAAATCAAACAATCAACTAATTGAAGAGTTACTGTAGCAGGTGAGATTTCTCCTAAACCTAACCTTATAAAAATCAATAGAGGCATAAGATTAATACTGGCTCCCAAATCACATAAAACCTTTACAAAAAATATTTCTCCAATAGCATATGTAGTATTAAAGCTACCAAGATCTTTAAATTTTTTTGGAAGTTTTTTTTTAATTATTTTGCTACACTCCTCACTAAGTGTAATAGTCTCATTATTTATAAACTTCCTTTTTTATTAAGTACATCCTTCATAAACTTCACATAGCTTGGGATTTGTTCCATGGCTTCCACAAATGGAATGTTTACTTTTATTTTTTCAATATTTCTAAGAATATCATATATTTGTTATCTCTAATATATTATTTCAATCTTTTAGTAAAGGAAGGTGGTGGTCTCTCTACAATAATTTCCATTGGTTTAACAAGATATTCTAAATCAAGATGAAAATCTTCGCTAGACTTTTCATTTTCCACCCATTCTTTCTCAACTTCAATCTCTTTTTGAACTTTTGTTTCTACTTCTTTTCCACTTCTCAGTTGAATAGCCTTCATTTTCTCTTTATTTGATCATTAGGATTAACTTCAATTTTACTAGGCAAAGTTTCTGGAGCTCTATTGCTAAGTGCAGTAGCAATACATCCCAACTGATTTTCCATGCTTTTAATTACAGCTACTTGACTTTGTAATTGTGCTCCCACTTGCAATATTAATTCTTCCATTAAAAATTTCTTCTCCTTACTTTGTGAATTACTATTAAAACTTAGAGGATAATAAATCTTATAGTTATTGTTCCTCTGGTTGTTTGAATTTCTCAATGGGGTTGTAGAATTGTTCACCCATCACAAATTTACAACATTAGAGTTATTATCATTCCAACTGAAATTAGGGTGATTTTTCCTACCAGGATTACAATAATTTGAATGAGGATTATTTATTTGATTATTTATCACATTTAAAGTATCATATGATGATTGATAGTCTATCATTTGTCCCAATGAACTTTCCTCAAGCACATAAGGTGTCTGAGAATAATTCATTCCATAATATTCTGTCTTATTTAATATTACAACAATTTAAGAAGCCAAAAAAGATATTGCATCAAAAATCTTAGTGGATTTCCCCTTTTAGAGGGCCACTAAAATTTATTAGTAGTCATCTCTTCAATTTAAGAATGTGCTTCATCAAATAGTTTTGACATTAATGATCCACCAGCAACAGTGTCAATTATAATTCTAAGAGATCCAACTAATTCATTATAAGAAGTTTGAATTATTAAACAATCTAGTAATGCATGGTGTGGACCCTTCCTAAGAAGATCTTTAAATTATTTTCAAGCCGCATAAATTGATCCTCCTTTAAACTTACAAAAAAATGTTATATTATTTCTATGCTTAGCAGTTTTTGATGGTGGGAAATACTTAGATAAAAATTTTATGATAATTCTTCCCAAGTTTTGATTGATAGATCCAGGTGCTAAAGGATCCAGGTGCTAAAGAGTTTAACCACATCATAGCTTTATCCCTTAATGAAAAAGGAGAAAGTGTAAGTCTGACAACATCATTCAACACTGCATCATATTTAAATGTAGCACACAATTCTAGAAAACTAGCATGTGTTAAGTTAGGATCTTTAATCGGTGTTCTCCCAAATTGATTATTCTGTATCATTTGGATAATATCATGTTTAAGCTCCAATGAATTAGTAGCTACAGTAGGGTTTTGTATACTAAAATGAATTTCATCTGCTGTAGGATTAACATAATCTCTTAAAAGTCTCTCATAATGTTCATTTTCAATTCTTGTATTATTTAAATTTGTAGCCATTTTGTTCATTTTTTTCTCACTCTTTTTGTTGTTTTCAAAATTTTCTAATAGTTCTTTCTAACTTCTAATTGTAGGATTCTAAACCTTCAGATCCTACACTATGCATACACAAACACAAGAAGCAATTCAAATAAGGAAACACACTAAAATACAAAAAATTTTATTAAACTACAATTTTTATTTACATAAGTTTTTCAGTTCAAGAAAAGTCTTCTTTATTATAAAATAATTTACCATTACTTCCCTAACAACCGTGTCCAAAACTTGATGTGTGTTTTTGTGTATGCGATGTAAGTATCTTTCAATACTACACAAGACAACATAATTAGTAAATAGGCAGATCAATCACAATAAAAATCACTTTAGTATAAATAGTTTTATATTTTAAAATATTTAAGCTGCCAAAGCTAATAATTATGTAAGTTTACATATTGCTCAAGTAATAAAGGGCTCTAATGGAGTCCTGAGTATCGATTCCACAAGGAGGAGGAAATTCTTTTGGTTATAACATAAAACACAATATTTAAAGTTTAAAAACTTAATTAAGAAAACTAGTTGGAAGTAAAATTTATTTAGGCTTAATGAAATGTAGCTAAAAGAACTAAGTTAAAGAACTAAGATAACGAAGCTATTTTCTAAACTTCAATGTTAAATTTACTAAGACTAAAAAAGTTTTGTAAGAAATAGTTCAAATTTAAGAAAACATCCTTCCACTTTACAATAAGTTTATGGTTAGTGAAGTAATTAATGTCATTTAAAATTAGATATAAAATCATATTGTGACAAATAGGAGCAATCATACTCTTTACCATTTGTGAAGTGCTTAAAGAACATTAGCTAATTCGGAGTTTGGTCCCTAAATCCATGGTTAGGTTGAGAGGATGCTGGCTCCCACTGTAGAGCTCCCACTTCTCCATGTTCTCACGGCTAACAATCTCCCTTTTGTTTCCAAGTAGCTGAACCAAATTAGAGATTTGAGTTTGTCACCCTAAAATCTCCAATTCTACACCCACCAAAGTATATTTCACTATTGAATTGCACTCAACCCTATGGAATACATTCTCACCCATGAAATTGAATGTGACTCTTACCTTGTTGTAAAAAGTATAGCCCTTTAGATCTTATGTTTCTCAGCAAATTTTAAAATTTCAATTGCCCAGATCAAAAAGTAAATGAAGACAAGACTTCAAATCATCAAAATTTATTGACATTTAAAACCTTGCACAATAATATTAATTCTTCACAAAATCATATCTCATTATAGGGAGAAGGATAAAGAAGAATACTCAAAATTCATGAGAAGGATATGACAAAACATTGATTTTATATATAAAAATAAGTTTAGAAAACAAAGAAAGGAAAGAACACAACTTATCTCACACTCCTCCTTAAGAAAATTATTTGAAGTTTCCTTTAAGCACTTTCTCTCTTTACAAACACACTAAATTCTCTCTCTGAATTGAAATGAAGAAGAAATCTCTCACCTTCCCTCTCCTCATACAACTCTAGAAGAAAATCCTCTCCAAAACCTAACTCACCTCAAAAGACTTCACAACACACCCTCTTCTCTAAACCTTCCCCCAAAAGACTTCTTAATAGGGGCACCAACCTCTTCTCTAAGGAAATTCATAATTCCCTCCTTTTTCATAAGAGGCACACCTCTTCAAATTAAGAGACAAATCCCTTCACCTAAAACACATATCTCTTAATTTAAGAGCCTTTCTCAAGTGTCTAGATGCATTGAACCATTCCATGAGGCATTTAAATTACTTTGAGCCTTCTTGAACTTCTCAAAAATAATCAATTACCACCATCAATTTGTTTAGATTCATCTTTGGTTTTTCTGGCACCTTTTTACTAGAGTTTTGTGCTCCTCTATGGATTTAAATGCCCTTGGCACCATTCTGGTGCCAGTATACTTAAAAACTATATTTTGACTCTAAATTTCTTCCTTTTTGCTACAAATGCCTAAAATCAATATACCTATAACAAAACATGAAAATACCCTTCTTTAAAGGGAAATATGACAAAATTTAAGCATAAAATGTATACATAAAATTACACATTTTTTTGGTGTATTTGAAGACTATGCTAGGCTTTTTGCCAAACAGTTACTGCATCTAGATAGAGTGACCATGAAGTTGCTAAAGTGGATAACTGATATTGACCCTTTCCAAGAGCCTCTAATATTCCCTATCTGGTTGAAGCTTTCTGGTCTAAAATTACACATCTTGAACCACCAAGTTCTTTTCACTATTGGAAAAGCTTTGGGGAGGCGAATGAAACTGGATGCCCCTACTTTCAACATGTCCAGACTTTCAGTGGCTAGAATTTTAGTAGAAAGGGACATCACATTGCCCGATGTGGAAAAAATTTGGCTAGGTACAACACATAATGGATATTTACAAAATATTGTGGTGGAGCAAAGACCATGTTACTGTCACAATTATAAAATATTTTGTCACACTGATGAAAGGTGCATTAGACTGCATCTTAATCTCAAAAAAACCTTTTGTTGGACAAGCAAGAGCCTCTCCCACCCAACAAGATGCTCATGTGGAGGAAGCCTCCCCTGAGGCGATTAACACTGCACCATTGCCTCTAGAGGTGTCTGATGTTATTCATTAAATGCCCAGCATAATGAAACCAAACATGTTTGTTGATAGGTTTTCTGTTGGTAATACTACAGTGGCTACTTTATGTATTAATAACAATTTAGAAGTAATTAAACCCAGGACTAACATAGAAACCAATATTGCTAATTTACAAAACTTTCTCATGGTTGAGCTTTATATCAGAGGCTCAATTGACGACAACACGTTGCTATAATTGAATATTGATTTAGAAGAGGAATGGTAAATTTAAAAATCAAGGAAGAAGAAAAAAGGTCTCCAAGAATTAAAAAACCTACAAGAGGATGGATTAGCTGGTTGGAGTTCTGTGAATGTGCTGTTGGATTCCCTCTCTAAAGCTAGGAGGACAGGTAAGCAAAATTGTGATTAACATTCTTTGATGGAATGTTAGGGGACTGAATCATCCTAGGCCTCTTGAAAAAATTTTACACCTTAATAGGATGTACAAATTTTGTTGTATAGCTATCCTTAAACCCATGGTCTCTAAACATCTAAATAGAATAATCAACAAATTTCCAAGTTTCTAATTTTTTTCCAATATTAACAATAAAATTTTGTTACAGTGTAGACAGGAGGTTGACTGGCAGATTCTATTGGATCACCCACAATTTATCCATCTCTCCTTTACCATGGCTGGCCATTCTGGCCATGCATATGTCTTTTCAGGTTTCTCTAATGTTGCCAGAAAGGAGCTATGGCAGGAGTTGATTCTGAATAGCAAATCCTTGTCCACCAATTAGTTAGTTTATGGAGATTCAATTGCTTGGCTTCCTCTTGGGAGAAATCTAGTGGAAGAAGTCCTGACCACAAATAAAAAAGTAGCTTTTTAATGATAATAATAACCAAGATTTGTTACATGATATGGGTTTCTCTGGTCCTATGTTCACATGGAGTAGAGGTAAATTATTGGGGAGATTGGACAAATTGCAGGTTAATGATAAGTAGCGTACTGATTTCCTTCACCCTTCTGTGTTGCACCTTTCTACCGTTGGGTATGATCACAATCCTCTTCTTATTTCTAGTAAAGGTTCTCAAGCATAAGCAAAATTCCCTTTCAGGTTTCTAAATCTTTGGGCCTCTCACATGGATTTTTGTGCTCAAGTTGAAAGTATCTGAAAAAGCTACTGCAATGACAATCCTTAGATCAAAATTTGGGTATCATAGAAAAAGTTGGGTAAACATCTTAAATAGTGGGACCGGAATGTCTTAGACAATTTGAATAATAAAGTTTTAGAAGCTGCAAAATTGGTTATAAAGCTAGAATATCAACTTACTGATGATATTGCATCTGAAACAACCTTGTTCACCGCAAATTAGGAGCTCCTCACTACTATCCACAAGTAAGGCAAATGTTTTTAAAATGCTACAAAGACCAAATTCTGTGAGGGGGACTAGTATTCTAAATAATACTATGCTTGCATAAATTATAAAAGGAAGTGTAATGTTACATATCAAATCAAGGATTCTGTTGGACAGTGACTGAACACACCTAACACTATTACAACTAGTGTTGTTGATCATCTCCAAGCTTTACTAGCTCGACCTCTTTTGTCAGAGGGGTTATTAATGTAAACATATTATCTCCTAAAAAAGAAAAGAAGATTAGATATCACTTGTACTCCTTTTGAATATGAATTTAAATTAGCTTTTAACTCTATTGGCAGTAATAAGGTGGCTAGCCCAGATGGTTATTTTGCTGACTTTATAAGAAGGCTTAACATATCATACAACCTGAGATTATTGAGGTTATTCAAGGGTTATTTAAGGAAGTAAATCCTCCAAAGTATTTCACATTCTCCACTATTACCCTTATTCCCAAAGAAGGCACCTATAAAAGCTGGGACTCATTCATACCTTTAGCCTCACTAATGTGATCACTAAGATTATCAATAAAGTGATTGTGTTTAGACTTCAACCTAATTTAGATCATCTAATCAGTCCAAACTAAGCAACCTTAATCAGAGGTAAAAGCAATTTGGATATCGTGTTGCTTGCATAAGAAATTTTCCTTGACCTGGAGAAATTGTATAAGGGGAAATGCCATCATTAAACTAGACATCTAAAAAGCCCATGACACTGTTCATTGGGGTTTCAATAAGGAGGTTATATTGGCCAGAGGTTTCTCTACAAATTTAATCAACTTAATTTTGAGATGGCTTAATAATAACTCTCACTACTTACTAATTATTGGGAACACTCATGGCTACCTTCATTCTACTAGTGGTATTAGAAAGGTGACCCTCTATCCCCCACTATATTAATTTTGATGTTTGATTATTTATCTAGATTACTTAATTAGATTTATCAAACTTCCCCATTCAATCATAAATCCAATATTGCTATCAACAACCTATCCTATGCAAAAGACATAATTTTATCCCCCAAAGCTTCCAAACCTTCTATTAAACAGATCTCCAAATGCCTTAAAGAATTTCTTGCCTGTTTTGGGATGCAATTCAACACACGAAAATGCCATATAGTGTTCAGCAAATAGGCCAAGGCTTTTATCAAATAGTAGATATCTAGTTACACAAGGTTCAACTCGAATTCCTCTCCTCTGGTACTTAAGAGTTCATTTAATCAAGAGAAGAACTAAACGTATTCAATTTGATTAGGAGGTCACTACGATCCATAAACAACTCATTTATTGCACTACCTCCTTCCTATGTAATGGTGGAAGGATCACTCTACTCAAACATGTGTTATCCTCCTTCCCTTTTTATATCTTCTAAATGGCCACTATGAAAAAAAGCACTCAACCATTGTTAGAAAGAAATTTTAACAGGTTTTTTTGGTCTGGTCAAGGAAATTACGTGCAGTGCACTAACTGGAATAAAATTTGGAAACCCTTTCAGAATGGGGGCTTTTGCTTTATGCGCTCACCCATCTAAAAGCATCAATTTTTGCAAATTGTGGAATTACTTCAGGTTCCAATCATTTCTTTAGGCTAAGTTTCTAAAAGGAAAATACCGCAATGACCATCACCCATTTGTTTCTGCGAAGTTTAGTGATTCCAGAATCTGGTCCAACTTGGTCAAAGTCAAGCACAAGGCTGAAGTCTTATACATTTGGTCATTGAGGGAAGGTGATATCAACATTTGGTTGGATAATTGGGTGGTAGAGGGGAAGCTGTCATCTTCCTGCCCTTCTGCCAGCAATCTGAATATCAATGTTTTAGATTATTAGACTGAGAGAGATTAAAATACTCAAATTTTGCATAAAATTGTGGATGGCCAACAGATCAACAACATTGTAAACATTCCCTCTGACACCTCTAAGAAGGATAAACTCGTTATTAAGAAGATGTCCTCTCAATTAGTGTTAGCATATATTTACTCCCTTTATGATCAGGGGCAGCAGTTACACTGAGCAAAACATCTCTAGGGGAAGTTCCTTTCCCCCTCTATGTCCTTCATTTGTTGGAGAATATTTCTAGCCTACTTCCCACTGATGACATTGAAACTCAAAGGCTTCAGAGGCCCCTCTTGCTGTGTGCTATGCAAATAAGAGGAAGAATAAATTCAACTCCTTTTCTACAGCTGCCCCTTTGTTCAGTAAGTTTGGAACTGTGTGTTAAATCAGATCCACATCCAAACTATAAGTCTCTCATGGAAGAACTGCTACAATTGCTGAAATGATTGGCAGCTGGTCAATCTCTCTACCATTCCTTGTGTCGTAGCTTACTTTGTATGGATGGTCCAGAACCATTACAAATATGATGGGAAGCATCAAGATTACAAGGTGGTGGCCACCAACTATCTATTGCATCTGAAAAAAGAGTATCTCGGCTGAAGATTTTTATTGATCTTATACTACCTGGAGAGAAGAATATGCCACCTAACATTAGTAGCAAGCTAGTTTATTGGCTAAAACCAGAAATGAATTGGTTTAAGGTGAATGTTCATGGTAGATACCTCAACTCATATGCTGACATTGGTGGAGTCTACAGAGATTGGCAGGGAAAATTTCTTTTACCTTTCTAATCTCCTATTGCTGCCATGGATTCTTTAGAGGTTGAAGCTATAGTTGTTTACCAGGCTCTTTATATTGCAATCAGAGGTAAGTTCCTAAAGTGGATCACTAAAGTTGACTCTCAATTGTTAGAAAATATTCACACAAACAAGGTGACCTGACCTTGGTACTTATTGTTATGGGTTCAAGGAATTATATATATATATATTTATATATATATATATATATATATATATATATATATCCACCCAAATCCTCACAAAAACTATATACTCCAAACTATATCACTGGGAGGGTGTGCGATGGGGTGAATACCTTTGGAATAAATACCTTACCCCTTCCATGTCATTCTTCTGCTGGAGCAATTTCCATCAATTATTACCTACTGATGATATCCTTAAACTTAAGGGTCTGAAGGGTCCTTCAATCTGCCACTTCTGTAAGGCTGAAGAGGAATTTATAGGCCATCTCTTCATTTACTGTAGCTTCTCCCAGGAAGTTTGGAATATCTTGATACAACATATGCAGGTTTATACAATGGAGCTGGAGTGGAAAAACCTTTTAGACTGTTAGATTGGATGACAAATCATCAAATTGGGCCAAATTCCTTTTATTGCTGCTTGGTTTATCTGGGCTGCGAGAAGCCAAATTTAGTTTGAAGACTAATCTGTCACTGATGTAAAGGTGGATTTTAATTGCTTAGCATTTATCAAAAAGATTATCTAACTAAAGTGGTTCCCCAACATCTTGAACTTTCATAGAGCAGTTGACCCTACTACTTTTTATGTGATAAAAGTCTACTGGGATGAACCTGCTTAGCCTACTGTCAATGCAAATACTGATGGAAGTTTCTCCTCTCATGGGGTTTGAATTGGGGATGTGTTTAGATATCATCATGGTATATTTTTTTTTGTTCTTTCAATCACCAATTACTATAGTGGAACCACTGGAGACAGAAGTAGTGGTTATGTTTTGGGCAATCAAGCTTGTTATTATCAGCAAATAAAGATTTTTGCAGATTTAAGTAGACTCTCTATTCTTTTGGATTATGTCACAGGAAGAGCTATTCCCCCTTGGCACATAATTCTGTGAACCAAGTAGATGCATAATTAAAAAGGCAATAAACCTACTAATTTCTTTACTAAAAGTGGGGGTGAATCTCACAAAGTTTTTGTTTCCTGCTCACCCACCTCTCCTCTTAGTTTTTTTTGCTTCAGGGGGATTTATTTAAATCCCCACACCTCAAAGCTGTAACCTCCTTTTGATCTTAATAGAAGTTCTCTTTTTATATATATATATATATATGAAAAAACTACCTGTATATACCTACCATTTGTAGCTATGTAACTGTATCACAATCCCTTACACTTCTCTCTAAAGTCTAAAACGTCAACAAAATTCTAAAAGAGACCTCTTCCCCCTCACACACACACACACACACCCACACACACCCACACACTCACTCTTGCACAAACTTCCCCTTCTTTTCTTCTTCTCCTCCCCTCCTTTTGAAGAGACATCAAGCCTCATTTAATATAACCCTCAAAATCCACAAGAGTCACTCTTGACCTCATTTTTGGCTCGATCAATGACAAACTTGTCTATATGACCCAGTATGATGAAACAGATTGCACGAACGCATTCAGACATCAATTTTAGTTAGGAAAACACACATTTTGATATGAACTTCACGCACGATCAAATTGTATTCACATTAATGCTAATTTAAATCAAAATAAAAAAAGTTCTTATTAAAAACTTACTTACACATGTGCCTCTAGCACTTCTTCTCTATAAAACGGTGCCTTTAGCGGCATTTCAAGCACCACTGGTGTTAGCTCTCTGTAAAATGACACCTCGTCGCTTCTAGCTCCAGGATGTTGAGAAACTGCATTTTGACTCCATATTTCTTCCTTTTCGCTCCTTTTTGCTCTAAATGTCTAAAGTCAATATAACTGTAATAAAATATGAAAATACACTTCTTTAAAGTGCAATATCACAAAATTTAAGCATAAAATTTGCACATAAAATCTCACATTTTTTTGATGTATCAAAATCCCCCAAACTTATATGTTCCTTGTCCTCAAATGACTCTTTTACTACTTAAAAAAATGACTTATGGAAGAGATTAATTTATAAACTTCTATAATTTGGCTTTGTAATTATAATAGTATAACTTAAGAAAAACTTTTAATAACTTAGTTTAAAAGAAAAAGTATAAGAACTAAGGGATGTCACAGATCCGAAGGAGAACCTCTGTGACTTCCTAGTCTATCTTATTGTTTGGCTTCAGCTTTATAACTTAAGAAAAACTTTTAATAACTTAGTTTAAAAGAAAAAGTATAAGAACTAAGGGATGTCACAGATCCGAAGGAGAACCTCTGTGACTTCCTAGTCTATCTTATTGTTTGGCTTCAGCTTTAAGGAGAAATTTATTTGAATGTTTCATCCTGCCAATTTTATTAGTTAGGGCTTAAATTCCTATGAAACAGATGCAAAAATAGCCTGGAAAATGTGAGGATTTAGGTCGTGATAGACGACAACCTCGGATCTCTAAGACAAGTTAGGGCTTATATTGTACAACAAAGTTGTACAAAGACCTAAAGATGAGGTGAGGATTTATGTTGCATAAGCTTTATGTTGCATAAGCAAACAACCTCAAAATTCTATGGCTTGTTGTTTAATTCTAAGGAAGGAAATTGTTTAGCTGTGATAGACAGGTTTTGCTATTGAAAATGGCCGTGTTGCCCACCATGCTAGCTCCAAGCTCCTTGCTGTGACGAGTTTAAATTTTTTAGGGTGTCAAGTTATGATGTCAAATTAGGTGGCCCTATGGTTGTAGTTCCTTAAAAAAATTTTGGGGGCATGTTAAAGTTGATTAGAGCAACACCGATTAGGATTCTACGGTTCTCTCGTTCTAGTACCACTATTTTCTATTAGATTTACTTAGTTCAAATGAATTTACTAAACTCAACTTAATGAGTTCCATACTTTCACTTAGACCGTGGGAAGCCCCGTTAGAAACCGTAGGTTACCTCCTCTAAGGAATTCCCGGTCATCTGATAGAGACGTCTTAATGTAGTTGTAGGTGTTATTTTTGGGGGTTATTTTGTGTGAAGTTTGTGATTAAATTTTGAGTTGTTTTATATTTTGAATGTTGTGGTGGTGAATTTTGTCTTGGTTGATTTTAATTTTGGTTTTCGATTTTTGTTTTGTGGCTATCCTAGTTCTTTTGGTTTTCATGCAGGGTGACATTGTTTTTTAGCATGCAAGTTTTATAAGCATAAAAAGTACAGTATGAAAATTTAAGCAAGACGACAAACGACACTATAAACTATAAAAAACCTACCTGGCGAGTCTTCTCGTTCCACCACTTAAAACTCAAAATGCATGTGAGAGAACATTATATAAAGCGAAAAAGTAAGGTTTTAAAGATGTACCCAACCCTAGATCATATCTTGGTGGGTCCCTATTAATTTGGTTAAGGATGGTTTTTGTTAAGTAAAATATATTAAGTTTAGTAGACCTCTAAAGTATCCAACAGATATTGAGAAAGAAGCAGGTCCCTGTTTCCCTCTCATTACCTAGTGAATAGTCTCGAGCTCTTTTAAACTTATTATGTTGCTTAATAACCCAGCCTCTAAATACCTTTAATTCTCAATGAACATTGATGTTTCAATTATCCCTAAGAGTAGGGTAATTATCACTTATAATTTAATTTAGAATTATGCAGGTGAAGACCGTTTAAGGGGAAAGTTACTGTTATTAAGACACTTTGCCAATTTTGGTTTTAACTTGGGCTTCTAGTGTTTTTAAAGATGTTCAATTTTTAATTATGTTCACTTTTCTAATCTTCATTTAATCAAATTTGGTTTAGCTTAGGTCACTACTAAGCCTTTAAGATTTTGGTAGATGTCTTAGTTATTTTTCCTTAAAAAAGGTTGAATTTTAAGTGATGATGATTCTTTTATTTGAAAGCCATTTAAACATCAAATAGGGGTGTTAAATTAATCAATTATCAATACCCAAAATCATACCTCTAAGTATAAGATCATTTAATTGACTAGACTTCTGAATTTTAATAATTTAAGGAAATTACAAATTTATCCTTTAGTTGAAAGAAATGAGATTAGTTTCTACCAATTAATCCCTTGTGTTTTAATCATCCAAATATGTTAATTAAGATCAAAAGTTGCCCATTTCCCTTTCTAGAATTAAGCCTAAATGTTAATTAAGGCTACATTTCTAAAATTACACTTTTAGCTTCTAAGGCTCTAATACTTCATAATTCATCAAATTTAATTCAAATGACCTTAAAATTTGCATCCCACCTCACTTATGGGTCATTCAAGACATTAGAGGAGAAAATGTGATTTTTGAAATTTTAATTTAATTTATATATTTATTTATATGCAAGAATGGGAGTTTTCAAAGAAAATTCAACAAGTTGACCAAGGTAAAGCATAATTCCTTGAAATATTTCTTGGAGGTAGACTTAGATTAGAGAAACACTTAGCCAAGATTTCATTATTTTTTTAGTTTTATTTTAAGTATTATAATTAATTCAAGTTCTTGAGTACTTATTAATTATAAAATACTTTAAATGTAAAAAAATTAAGTTTTATATTTTTATTAAATATCTTTAAGGTAAAGGAGCCCATGGAAACAAATTTCACATTTTTCTAATGTTTTTTTGAATTGTTAGAATTATTTTAGTGAAAATCCATTTTTAGCCTTTAAAAATTATTTTAAGCTTCAAAATTCAATATTTTTACTTAGAAAATTACAAAAAATATTCCAATTATTCCTAACTGCTTTATTCTAATTATTCTTATGTGCTTTGGAATCAATTTAGAACATTTTCATGAATTTTATTATTTTTGTATTTTTTATCATTTTTTTAATTTTTTAAATATTAAAGAAGAGCTTAAAAATGGAATTTTTATTTTAATTAAAAATTTATTTTTGAATAATTCTTTTGATTACAGAGAATTCCAAAAACTATTATAATTTTCAGAGTTATATTTTAATTATTAAAAATTATTTTAGTGTTAAAAATGGCATTTAACTTAGAAAATCAATTTGATTCATCAAATGAGCTCCAAATATTTTGAAATTGTTATGGAGAGTTCTTTGAACTTTGAGTCACAGTGGAAATCAAAAAACCAAGTCATTTAGATGTTTGTCTTTCCCAAAATTATTTTTCTTTGTATTTTAGGGTTTGTGAAAATTAGGTGTCTTCTTAATGGCATAGATCATAAAACATTTTCTAAAGGTTTCTCTAGCCATAATAAACCTTCCAAAATTTTCTTCGAATTTTGTAAGAAACATGCTAATTATTATGATTTTTTTATGCAAATAAACGACATAAACTTGAAAAATCTGGATCTCCATCTGGAGATCTTCTCTGGTTTTGAAAAAATCATAGAATTTTCCTTAAGATAGAGGCAACAAAATGCCAAAACTTCAAGCCATGGTGAAATGCATACATGCATGAAGAATCAAAAGTCTCAAAAAAGTGTTTAATTAATTAAAAATAAAATATGCATCACATAAACTTCAAATTATTTTTACATTGTTCTCCTCTATTTATTGAACAAGAGGGTATTTTTATTTTATTTTTGTCATTTTTCTACACAAAGATATGAATTTTTGAAGTTAGGGATCATTTTTGATTTATTTAATTCCCCATTTATCTATTTAAATGTGTGACATCACCTCAAATTAGGTAGCACTAAACAGGGATGCGACGCGGTCCCATTCTTTGCGCTTTCCACCTTGGCATGCCACGCGGCCCGTGGTTCACGCACAGAGAGTTCATATGGCTAGATCTTGTCTGTTGATGAGATAAACACGCAATCAGACGGCTCCCCATCATCGTCCCCAAATAGGCTAACCCGAGAACCATCCACACTAAAACCTTAAGATATCCCTTTAGAATCAATCAAATCTCATGAGGTTTGATCCTATGGACTCGTCTAAGTGTGACAAACACATCCATATGGTAAAAATGCCATTAAATTAACTCTAATTAAATGGAGAATCAAAATAGGCTGGGAAAGGGGGGAAGTTCAATACCTTTGCTCTGAGAAGGGAAGCTTCAATCAGAGGTGCTCGACATGTTTGTGGAGGTCTAAGGAGGTCAGGGATTGAGCCTCTTATTGTGGTGAAAGGTCTAGACCCAAATTCGATCAAGGTCAGATTTGGGTGTTGGTCTTGAGCTATCTTAAAGGCTCTATATGAGGGGGATTTGATAGGGCTTTGTCTTAGTTTAGTTTGTTGATGGTGTGGGTGAGTTTAATTTGGATTTGGTACACTGTGCAGGTGTGGAGGAGAATTTCCTTTCTTCGGCAAGGATTTGAGCTAAAAAATTATGCACCGACAAGGGGAATTAGGGCAATTGAGTGGTTGGGTTGCACTGTGGAGGTCTCAAGGAAGCTCAGGGAGTGATTTCAAAGGGTATCCTTCAGAAGATTTCAAATCACCTTCCTTTGCCATGGAGGTGGAGCTTTTATAAAAATGGCTTAGGGTGGCTCTGTGGGCCAATGTATGGGTGCAAAGTGCTGCCTATGTGGAGAGCAGAGAGGCTCTAAACTTTAAATGGAATGAGATGGCCTCTAGGTTTAAATTGGGCTTGGATTTTTTGAGGTTGGCTCACAGCTTTGACTCCTACGGTGACTTGGCCAGCCTGCAAGGCTAGGGGAGGTGGCCAAGAGGTCAAGTGAGCCAGGGGAATCTGTCACGATAATTTATTTGGGTAGGTGCTTAGTTTTGGAAAAATTCCCTTAAGCTTAGGAAATTTTTGAAATAAATCCCTTGATTTGGGGATCCTTTGGTCTATGGCTCATTTGGGTGGTTCCATGGGGTTTAGCCTGGTCAATGCGGTCCAAAACTTTGCTGTAGTGGTTTTTCCTTGACTAATTTGGCTAGATTGGGTCAACTTTTGGTGAAGGGGTCCATGAAGGTTAATTTGGTTGAAGCTTGGGTTTGAGCTAGGCTAGCCATGACTTTGAGCCCAATTGATTGATCAACATTGTGTAAATGATTGTAATGAACATTTTTCAGAGAAGGATTGAAGTAATTTTGAGTTCAATTAGAATCTCAACTTGAAGGATTTTGAGATTTTGGTCAATTTCGGCTTGTTGGACTAAACTTGGAATTAGGTTAATCTATGCTTAGAATTTGGCTCAATTTAATTGTCCAAATGATCAACGGAGATGTTATGAAGATTTTTCATGAAGGATTGGAGTGGAATTTTGGGAGTATGACAATCAATTTGGTGGGATTTTGAGACATGGCCAATTTAGGGAAAAATTGAGGATTTTTGGATTTTGGTTGAGATTAAAAGATATTAAGGCTTGATCAAGGATAATTGAAGGTCAAGTTTGATTTTTAGGATTGTCATGAAGAGTTTCGTATTCACATTGAGGCCAATTGAGTAGGCTATAGGCTTCAATTAGGTGGAACCAAGTCATAGGGCAATAGTTGTGGTTTTGTCTTAGATCAAAATTAAGCTCAAATAATGGGCCAATTGAGCTTGTATTTGGTTTACATTGGTCATATGTAAATTCAATTTGAGTTTTATAATTGAAATTGGGGGAGTTTAGGAATGAAATTGGGGGAAATTGGGACCAAATTCATGGACATTTGAGGTGAATTTGGGAAAATTAGGCCTTTAAAGTTAATTTGGGGATTTTGGTCAAGATGGTTAAATTTGTCAAATTGGGTCATGTGGTAGTTGAGAAAAATAAAATTGGAAATATTTTGAAGTTTTTGGAAATTTTTGGGATTTTTTTGAAATTTTGAAATTTTGGGCTAAGGAGGGGCATTTTGGTAATTTGGCAATTTTTTGGTGATTTTGGGTAATTTGGATGTTTTCAAAAGGTTTGAAATGATTTTTTAATAGATTTGGGTATTTCGGGTAAGTTTTAGAATTTTGGCCTAATTTAGGGTTTTAAGGGTACTTAGAAAATTTGGGGGAGTTTAGGGGCTAAAAGACCAAGTTGGGTATTTTGGTTGAACTGGGGTGCCAACCACCATAAATGAGCTATGGACCAATGGAAACCCCATTTGGGTCCTCTATGTACTGGTCTTAGCTAAACCCTAGCATAGGGCTAGTGGGTTTAGGGGACCATCTAAATGAGTCTCCCAAAGGATTAAAGGTTCAAAGTCAAGAAATTTTGGGTTTATATTTGTGATTGATTGTGAGTGAGGTGAGTACCTTAGCTCTAGACCAACACCCATGGTCAACCTAAAGGTCAAGTAGTCTAATGGGAACTCTCCTTAGGCTCCCCCATAATGACCCCACCTACTAAGTGCTAGAGATTAGGACCATTATGTGGAACTTCAAGTTGAATAGGAGTTTGAAATTTCTAATGGTGAGAGTTTCTTTTCTAGTTTTCTAGGTATAGTCAACAGGAAAGTCATAAGGATAGACCCTTGGCTACTAAAGAGGAAGAGCTAGACCTCAACCAAAAGTGAGGTCAATAAATGGACCCCCAATAGGTGTGGTGTGCTGGGCAAGCACATCGCGTGCTTTACTGTTGACCGATGTGATTAACAAAACCAATAAAAACCCCTAAGTTAACAGACCTAGAAGGAGGTGTAAAATTGTGTGTGTTTTTTGTTTCTGCTGGGGAATTAGCAGATGAATATTTAATCAAAGTAAGAAAGTAGGAACTCTCACTAGGATTAGAGAGTGGGTTTGTTATCAAGTTTCAGGTTTTTGTTATAAAGGATGGGACTCAGTATGTAAGTGCTGACCCAAGGGTGGGAATTTGAAGTTTAGGAATTAATTTCAAAAAAGGGTTGGAAGTTAAGCACCAACCTAGAAAAGAGAGGAATCAAAAGTTAAGGATTGATTCCAAAATAAGAATTTAAAGTTAAAGATCAATCTCAAGAAAGAGTCAGAAGTTAAGAACCGACCTCAAAGGAAGTGAATCATAAGTTAAGGACTAATTCTAAAATGACAATTGAATGTTGATGATCAATCTTAAAAGAGAGAGTCAGAAGTTAAGGACCGACCACCGACCTCAAAAAGAGTGAATCAGTGAATCAGAAGTTAAGCATTGATTCTAAAATGAGAATTGAAAGTTAATGATCGATCTCAAAAAAGAGTCGGAAGTGAAGGGCCGAACTCGAAAGAAGTGAATCAAAAGTTATGGACTGATTCTAAAAATGAGAATTGAAAGTTAAGGATCAATCTTGAAAGAGAATCAGAAGTTAAGCATTGACCTCAAAAAGAGTGAATCAGGAGTTAAGGACTGATTCTAAAATGAGAATTGAGAGTTAATGATCCGTCTCAAAAGAGAGTTGGAAGTTAAGGACCTACCTCAAAAAGAGTGAATCAGAAGTTAAGGACTGATTCTAAAATGAGAATTCAAAGTTAAGGATCAATCTTAAAAGAGAGGGTCGGAAGTTAAGAATCGACCTCAAAAGGAAAGGAATCAAAAGTTAAGGACTGATTCAAAAATGAGAATTGAAAGTTAAGGATCAATCTCAAAAAGAGGATCAAAAGTTAAGGACTGGCCTAAAAAAAGAGAGCAATCAGAAGTTAAAGACAGATTCCAAAATTAGAAATGAGAGGTAATGATTGATCTCAAAAGAGAGTGCGAAGTTAAAGACTGACCTAGATAAGAGTGAAACAAAAGTTAAGGGCTAATTCTAAAATGAGAATTGAAAGTTAAGGATCAATCTCAAAAGAGAGTCAGAACTTAAGAACCGACCTTGAAAGGAAAGGAATTAGAACTTAAGAGCTGATTCAAAAACGAGAACTAAAATTTAAGGATCAATCTGAAGAAGAGGATCGGAAGTTAAGGTCTTACCTCGAAAAATGAGAGAAATCAGAAGTTAAGGACTGATTCCAAAATGAGAATTGAAAGTTAAGGATCAATCTCAATAGAGAGTTGGGATTTAAGGACCGACCTTGAAAGGAAAGGAATCAAAAGTTAAGGACTGATCCAAAAATGAGAATTGTGGTGTTGAATCCAAAGATACATGTTGTGTGAAAAGTTTGACATAGTTGAAGAAGATTTATGAAATTTTTGTGAGGGCTTGTGCAAAACGTGGAATTCTGCGAGGATGTTAGGAGAATTAGTGCAGACAGAGATAGTCGTGGTGCACGGGCAAAGAGTAAGAGACCTCGAAATCGAGAAAATCAACTCAATAGATTTATTTTCTTTTCTTGTTGGTTTTATCAAGTTTAATTTTTAAAATATGTTTTCAAAAATTTAATCTTTGTTGTTTGAATTTTTTTTTTAAATGAGTTGTTTTGTTGTTTGCTTGTTTGTTATTCTTATTAAATTTTATTATCTTCAACTTTTTTTGTTTTGTTGTTTTGTTTTTTGTTAATTGTAATTTCAAACCAATGCATGGTTCGTGACTTTTATCTATCGCACAAATAGGCAATTGACAAAAAGATAAATTTCTGAAAGAAACATCATTAATCTATTCCAATAAATGTTAGAGATCGAATGTAGGCCAAAGCCTCAAAAAGTGCAATATGCTAACTGCATCAAAGTATATCCACAAATGTTCCATGCTAAGTACATATCATAGGCTGAGCATGTCTGATACATATCATATCTTCTATAACAAAATGTAGTAAAATGGAAAGAAATCTCTTGAATGTCTGTCTCTAGTGAGGCAAGCTTCTGATAAAGCAGAACTTCTAAGCCACGCTCCAAAACAAGAGTTCCCTCTGCATGTACTTAGATGTGCAACCCTTTCATAGCTTGTATGGCAGTAGTTCTTCCAATTCTGGATCTGGTTGAAACCCATATGGCATTTTGTTGTTATCCATTCGTCAAAAGGTCATGGACACCCTAAGGTGTCGCACCCATGGAATACAGTTTTTGGCGACTTCCGCCCAATTTCCTTTAAGGACTAGCACTGAACCAACAGGTAGCAAAATTTTTACAGCTCCTCTGAATTCATAAGGACCAATGATATCTATTTTTTTTCAAATAGAATGTTACTTTTACTCATGAATGAGACTGTACAGAAAGGTCTCACAAAGTCAAGATGATCAATGTGCAGAGGTATGCAGTCTCCTTCATCGTATATGTTGATGATTCAGCTGTTATGAATGCAGTTAGTTGGTAGTATTCTCCATCGCACCATTCTTCTACTCATTCATTTTATCATTGGACGTAGTGGATCCACCTGATCTTGTCTGAGAATCCAAGAGTATTTCTTTGTCTATCGTTGGTAAAGTTGTAGTAGGAGTCGTACTGGAAATTGATCCTCCCCTTTACTTGCTTCTACTTTCTTGGCTCGGAATAGTTTCTTTCCACAAGCAGGTCTGCTCGACCTCTATCTCTCAATTCAGAAATGCAGTTAAGAATGTTTCGTTCATCACTTTCCAAGAAGACCCTAGTGTATAATTCCAAACCCTCTAATATTTTGATGAACCTCCCTTGCACTTCTTCATAGAATTCAAAGTTTCTTTTGTTGACTTTGATCATCTTATAGTACTCTGCCATACTGAGAATCAGTGGGTGTCGAGGATATTCCCTCATTTCAATGTCGGTAGGAAACCAAGCTGATGTTGACTCTGGTGCTAACGGAATGTATGACTCCGCATCCAAAGAGACATATGGCTCTGCACTCCACGGGACATATTAATCTTTTGCCAGCGAGACATATCACTCCCCATTAAGCAATCAGTGATCTGAGACCCACCATCGGTAGATACGTACTCCTCTAAGGTGTTGTAGTAATGTAGGTGTAGGACATTACAGTCCGAGCATTCCATGATGCCCCTGTAGCTTACGCTCTTGCAGGTATTTAGGCATTGCAAGTTGGGCAACCGGTGCAAGGAGCATCTGAAGCTGGTGATATTTTCAGCTCTGTAACAAATCCGGACTCCTCATTTCTAGTAGGCAATCTGGAAGAGGTTTCTCTCATGCCAGGATCATAAATGTTCCCTTCCGGAATAAGGTAAGTTCTCTGCCTCTTTTTGGCGTCTTATTTCTTCTCGTAAGAAAGCTTTCTGCTTTCAGCATCTAGCATTTCTGCGCTGAGTTCTTCGTCGCGGAGCATTCGGTAGTCTTTCATTGTTGGCAGTGACTACGCGCCCAGTTGACGTAGCTATCATGGACAGTAGTCGGTTGGGCCCCTCCATCAGGTCTTGTTGTACCATCACATTCTTTCCCTTCAGTGATGAATTGCCTTTGCAAGTCAACCTTAGCAGTGAGGGAAGCCCTTACTTTTCATATCGGCTGACGACATCCATTAAATGGTCCCTAATAATTCATGTTGACTTGACTTAATTTCATGTCAAAGTCTACGGCACCACCCTGCGGCGCCATTTCCTTGTTGAGTACGAGGTTCCAACCATCTTTAAAGGCAAAGATCAGCCTCTTGCCTCATTTCTCTGTCGACGCCAAGAAAAATGTCAGTGAGTTGAAACTTAGCGTGAACAAGAACAAAAAAACTCTTTATTAAAGGAAATTTTAGTTTATTTTGGTGAAGAAGTCATTTATTTGTATATGCATTTTGTTTAATTTAGTAGGATATTAAGTTTAAAAAGAGAAAATTCAATTGTGTAATTTTTAAAGATTTTCATTATGTTGAGGTTAATTTTATTACAAAAATTTTTGACCAGGTCACAGACATTTGGCCACATAGATAACCTCAAAAAAATCAAAATTTCAAAATTTCCAATTAAGTGATGGCAAGCAATGTCAGGTGGCTTAGTATGTCTTCAGATATCGTCCGTTGATTGGTAGCATGGGTCTTTCACCCCAAAAATCTACTAACTGGTAGGCTCATTCTGCATAGACCTTTTCAATGACAAATGGTCCCTCCCAAGTTAGCTCGAAATTTTTAGCTATCTTGCGGCGTGCAAGAATAGGCCTTTTGAGCACGAGTATGAGGTCACCAACTTTGAATGTCCTTAGGCAGACCAATTTTTCATGAGCTTATACCAACTTTTCCTGGTAAAGTTCCAACTGTTGTTGTGCTTCAAGTCATTTTCCCACAAGACTCTCCAGTTCTTCAAGCCTGAGTTTTGCACTTTCTTCTGTTGTGAGTTGGTTGGCAACAACGACTCTGAGCGACGTCGTCTAGATTTTTTAACAGTAGTACGACCTCGGACCCATACATGAGCATGTAGGTCGCGTCACTGTTTAGCAAAAAATCCCAATTGGTGTTCAGAAGGTTGTAAGTGTTGCATCCTCGGGAGCCATCTTGATTTGGTTGTATCCCGACGATCCGTCCATGGGGAAAAGATTTCACGTGTTGAAGTGATATCCACCATCATCTCTGGTATGGGTAGTAGAAATTCGTCTTTCGGACATGCCTTGTTCAAATCTCTGAAGTCAACACAAACACAAATCTGTCTATTTTTCTTCTTAACAGGTATGATGTTAGGCAACCATGTGGGGTACTACTCTTCCTTCACAAAGTTTGCGTCTTCTAATTTCTTCACCTCGGAGATGACTTGTTGCTCTATTTTGAGACCCATTCTCTTAGGATCCTATTTTACCGGTGTCATATTCTTGTCCACCCCGAGTTTATGAACCCAATCTCTACTGACTGTCGTGGAATTTCATTGTAGTTCCATGCGAAATAATCTTTGAATTCTACAAATAGTTTGATCAATTCTGCAGATTCTTTGTCATTGAGTAGAGAACTTATAAAATGTAGGTCGGGGTTTTATAAATGTAGGTCGGGGTTGTTCTTCAGTCCTGAGGTTATTCTCTTTCAATTCATGCATGGTAGATTTAATTTCTTTTTTAAATTCTGGTGGAGTAGCTTCTATTCGTTGATCATTAGAGTCATCCTCTATATCTAGGCAATCCTCTTCTGACTCATCAGTAACAACCATGCAAAATTAGGAATCTTTGACTGGTCCGACAGTACCAAATCCGAGAAATCCGAGACCCTCGACCCTCTTTTTAATTTGGAGTTCGACTTTTACCATTCCATAATTTTTCAAAAATTTGAAATTTATCTTTTGGTATTTGTTTTGGTAAGTGTTTCTGTTGAATTAACTTTTGAACACAAGGCGAGAATTAACCAAAAGGAAATTCCATTAATTCATTAGGATCATCATCCAAATTTACATGTTTTTCAAGCTCAATAGAGGTAGAAGCATGGTAAAATTTGATCGGCTTTGAACCAATACTATGGACTTCCTTGACCTCTAAAATCTTGCCCTCCTAAGGGAGAATTGGAGTAAGGGTCATACCATTCACATAGTGGTTTATCTGATCATATATTGTTTCATATTCACTTCTCTTTGTATCTTTTAGGGATTTCTCGTACTAAGGTCTCTTGTGTCTTTTCATCATTATCTTGTCTTCAGAACTATCTTCATCACCAACTTTAATGGTTGGCCTAGTCCATTCAAGAATTAAATTGATCCTTCCTCGTCCACGTTTCTGGCCTCGACCTCGCGTGAGCAAACTAAAAGAACCTCCACCAACTCATTGTAAGGGAGTGGTGGAAGATCGCTGAAGCAGAGTTGAAAGGCCTCCTCTTTGTAATTTTTTATGAATCTTCATCTTCATTTGTGATAACTTCATGAGAGAAGACAGTCCTCTTTGGAGGCGCGTAGTAGGCAGCATCTTCGTGGATACGAACTTCATGCACTAAAAATGATTGTAGGTCTCCTTTGATGCAATTTCTTTGACCATATTTACGGTATTTGATGCAATAGTGTAGAGATGATGGAACCATATTACCATATTGTGTTCATGAATCTGTTCATGAATCTATGGTCGACCCAGCAGAGCATTAAAAGAGGTCTCGGCGTCGATGATGCGAAATTTAATGTAATGATGTCACGAGTTCTCCAACCTTCATAAGTAATGTAATTGACCCAAGGGCTCTTTCTCCCTTTTGTTTGAATCCTCTTAACGTCATTTTATCAGCCATAAGCTCTTGAGCTTCAATATCCAAATAGGCCAATGTTTGTAGGCTCATCATGTTAAGAGATGCTCCAGGATCTACTAAAACCATGGACAACATAAATCTGCCGATGTTGACGGAGATGTAGAGTGGACGATTGTGGTTGGCAGTACCTAGCAGCAAGTCTTTGGCTGCGAAGGTTACCTTAGGTTGTTCTTTCAAAGAAAAAACTTCATCTGAGGACGTACTTTAAAGAAAAAACTTCATCTGAGCAAATTTTTGGGTCAAGCAAAATTGTAACCATAGACTCTCTCATCTCCTGTGACAGGATCACAACATCGTAGGTGCTTAATCGGACGAGCAACTTCCTAAGATGAGCTAGCATGTTGTAATCTATTTTGTATGATCCTTTGATTTTGTCTTGATCATGTAGTTCTTCCACTGGTGGAGGTGGGGGTATCTCTTCTCGAATCATTATCTGCTTTCCTTTGTCTGTTGGAGTTGTTCTTGGTGGTAACACTTTTCTTCTCCTCAAGTTAACTTCTGTTATTTTCTGTTCTTGAGATATCATTGTTGAATCTTCCAGTGTCTCCTCCTCTTCATCAGAAAGATCTAAGTTGATGGTAAGCGGTGTACCGTGATGCTTAAGAATTGGCTCCTCGTTATTGGTGTTATTGTAAACGGTATCATTGATGTATTCTTTGGACTTGACAACGAGTTCTTCAGACTCAAGTACGATTTGAGGACCATTTTGGGGATCAAGATCTAAATTAGATTGGTCATAATCAGCTAGATTATCAATAGAAACAGTTAAAACTTAGCCAAAATCACAATCATTATATTCATAAGACCCCAGTAGGACAAAAAGATAATCGTACAAGGTCAAGGGTTTGAGGATTTTCTTCCCCAAATTCGAGATAACTAATCTAGTTAAGGCGGCCCCTATCCTACCCACCTGTGCTATCAGTCTTTGTAGTGATGCTTTTCTTCTTTTTCTTTGTCCTTGAAAATGAAGAATCTCCTGGAAAAACCTTCATCTCGGGGTTGGTATGTTGTGGACTCTGAATGAAGGCTTGTCTTGATGCAGACTGGATCTTGTTCAGTATTTTCTTAGATGATCTGCTCCAGAACTTGTTCCACCCTTCTTCTCTGGTATATGCAGAGGATTGTTTTGATGGATCTGATGGATCTTGTATTTGATTGAGGACCCTCTTGAGTTCATCCCAAGTTGTACTCCATCCATTTGTTCTAGTATACGGATCGATTGAGGAGATTGGCTTGGCCAAAATCATATTTATGGAACCTTTTTCAAGTTCTCTTAAATGTTCATTTGGGATTCATCTGAAACATTATTATGAAGGGCACATATCTCAATTTAAAGAAGTTTTAATGTTAAGTCAACCCAACTAAAAAATGGTGTGTCGGGCTGACCTCGTTAAACCAAGCACTTTATGGTAGGCAACCCATAGTTATATTGCTATGTATTGCTATTTAGTTTTTTAAGAGTCTGATATATTAGTAGATAATGATCCTACACAATTGAATTTATTATAAATTAAGTCAAATATTGGTATTGGAGAAAAAGTTGGAATTAAATTGAACGAAAAATGAAAGTCGCAAAATTTTGGCCACTGGCGCTGATGGTGCCCAAGAAAATGGACCTCAATGCCGGCAGTGCCAATCAAAAGTGCCAACGGCTCCGGGAGCAGTTTGACGGTTCAGACGACTTTTGGTGGACTTCAGCGAGATTTTGCTCCATAATAACCGTCAAGAGGTGCTTTTAAAGTCCTAAAAACTTTCTAGGGTGCCTAGAAACTTCATATTTTTAGATTTCATGGCTTCCAATTCTAGAAATACTTCAAGGTATGGAGTTTTAAATAGAAGAAAGTTTTTTTAGTTTCGACGCGCAGAGATTATACGATAAAGCTATTACAATGAAGAGACTGATCAAAGAGAGACGATTTGTTAATCATGGATTGATCAATCCAAGTGTTCCGGTTGACAAGATCATTTTACAAAGGCGATGGAAAGTTATGTGATACACTATTGTTGTAGTTGTTGTGGCTGTAGTGAAGGAGTTCTATGCAAATCTACATGGAATTACCCAAGAAGTTTTCTTCGTACGAGGTAAGGTAGTACAATTTACTCCAATGAGGATTAATGAATTGTACATGATAAAAAATGTTCTAATATGTCATTATACAAATTTTATTTCCAGGTGAAATTTGATGCAAGATGTATATAATTTTCTGACAGATGAAAGTGATATGTGGGAAGTACGAGAGGAAGGATATATTATTTTTCCTGCTTCATCACTTAATTCAATTTTGAAGCAGTGGCATTTCTTTATTTAAGCTAAATTACTCCCTACTATGAAGATTAGTTGAGTCACCAAGCTAGTAGAGTCACTAAGGAAAGTGTTATTTTAAACTACTATATTCATATGGAAAAAACCTATTGATATAGGATCAATCATATTTAAATCTGTTGTGTGTATCATTAAGAATGGGCCAATTTATGGACTTGGGCATCCTTCTACAATTTTTTTGATTTGCAATCAATCCCAAGTGTCATATGAAAGTTGGGAAAAAGTTTTACTACCATGGGAGCCCATGATCCCTATTGATGATCAGTATGTTGGTAATGGAAATGAAACACTAAATGCTATTATAGATCATTCTTCACATGCTTCAACTCCATTAATACCACCAACAATAGAAAGTTCGCTTGCTTTGGAAAAGAAATTGAAGAAAATTGAAAGGAAACTTCAGAGTATTATGAATGTAGTGAGAGATTTTAATTACTTTTGTTATCACTTTGATTAAAGAATGAAAGAAAATTTTGATCATACTGGAACTTTTGAAGCAGGATTAGTTTGGATGTTTAAAGAAAATATTGGATGTTTAAGTTTAAAGAAAATAGGTGGATCAAAGAAAATTCGACAGATCAATTCTTTTATCTATCCTTCTACAACCTATATGTTCATTACCAAGCCATGAGAGATATTACAGGAGGTGAAAGCACTGAAGATGAAGCAGAATGACTGAAGACTTTGGTTTCTCTACTTGCTTAAGAATATTTATGCATTTGATGTAATTGTGTGGATTTGATTTAATTTGGTTTGGTTTGTTTTTGCTTTAGAATTCTAAACTTTGATTATGTGTATAGTTTTGTGTCAGCATTTAGTGTTGTAGCTTGATTTCGACATTGAATTATTATTAGTTTGCTTAATAGTTGTGAATGTGTGATTTGTGAAATGTGTTTGTAAAAAGTGTATTTTCATATATAAAAGTTAGTTTGTTGTTGTTTGTGAAAATTATTGTTTATGAATGTTTATTTGTGAATTATTGTTAGATAAAAATTTTGAGTAAATTTAAAGGAAATTGAAATTTTGAAAAAAAATCAAAATAGTGAATTTCAAGCCTTTAGCGTCGACAACGCTGGCATGGGCATCGTTGACACCTTCAACTCGAGAGTAGAAATAACCCCTTTAATTCATGATTTTCTCAGCAAAACCTCCTTTTTTATCCCTAAAGTCACCTTCAACCATCGGTTTTCACCCCTAGGGCTTGATTTTAGGTGGATTTGAGGCGATTTAGAGGCAAAAAACCTTCGGATTTCATTTTCTCTAGAAGATCTTTCTCACATTGCCTAGATCCGAAAGTTTTGGGTTTTTTTGAGAGATTTTGAGAGAATGCTTTGGCAAAAAACTTTTACATAGCGGAATTAATTTTAAACTGGATTACATTTTGATTTTCAGAATTTTAGAATTTATTAAAATTTTTATCAAATTTTTCTAGATTTTCTATGGCACCTAAATCAAGCAAAAGAAAAATAGAAAATGACAAGAAAAAGTTTGTTAGCTTTAAAGCTAGTGCTCGATTTCATAATCTTCGAGAGAATAAGAAAGTGATTCTAGATCGAGGTTTCAAAAATCTTGGAGGTCAAGTTGAACGATTGATTATCGCACGACAATGGGAAACTTCTGTTATTTTACTACTGATGTGATAGTTGGGATAGTTATGGAGTTTTTTGCCATTTTTGCCAACTTTCCAGAGGCTTTTGCCAACTTTCCAGAGGCTTCTGATGATTTTTTTTTTATTCGAGGAAAAAGGGTGGAGTTTACTCTAAGAAAAATAAATGTGTTTTATCAGTTAGAAGTTGTTTATAGATGCTAGTATCATTCATTCTCGACTACAAATGAGGCTTTAGATGAGGTTATTTCTTTTCTGACTGGTAAGAAAGGAGCTTGGAAAGTAAAGAATGGAGTTAAAGCCAACTTTTCCCTTTCTATGTTAAATGTAGTATCTAAGGCCTAGCCTTATTTTATTTCTAGGAGGATGATTCCAACAAACCATCATAGTGAAGTGACCAATGATAGAGCCATCCTGAACGACTGTATTCAACAAGTGATGGATATAAATGTAGGCTTTATCATTTATATGAACACTTGATGTATTGCTCTAGGAGAGACCACTGGTGGATTGGCACACCCTGCTCTCATTTATACAATTTGTGAGCATGCTAGAGTTGATTTTAGACCTGATGAGGAGAGGATTGAGCCTCAGAGACCAATTGGGCCAGCAAACATTAAGACTTATGAGTCCCATGTTGATTGGAGATCTGAAAGTAAGGCTAGGGATATTCATTCTACTTCTAGGACCAGTGCTTTTAGTGAGACTACTTCAAGTGACCTAGTAACAGGGAGTTATTGCACGAGATGATGATTCAGCAGGGAGATATTTTGAGGATAGATCATAAGATGCAGAACATGGAGGCCAGAAATGCTCATATAGATGATCTGATTCGCCAGAAGTTTGAATATGATGCAGCTTATGATGATGCGATGGTGAAATACCTGAGGGGTGATCATACAGTTCAGTTTCTTATTCACCCTATACTTCATTTAGATGTTAATGATGAAGAAGATGATGATTGGTGATCTTTTTTTTTGTTTGTTTGTTTGTGTTGTACTTTGTGATTGTATTGTTTATTTTGTGATATTGTTGAGACTCTGTTGTTATGTTGTAATGTGAAACTGTAATGTGTAAAACTATTTTTATATTTAGAATTTAGTTTAGTTATATTGTTAGTTTCAGCACTTTGTTATATGTATCGTAATTAACTCTTTCTTAGCAAATTTTATAAATACTATGTGCAATTTAACTAGAATCTTCAACAGGTATGAATTTTTTGTATTTATTTATTGCTTTCTTTCACCCTTTTATTTTTAAAGTTCTTCATGTAAATCTTTTAAAAAAATTTAAGTTTGGGGGGGAGAAAAATTATTTTAAAAAAGAAAAGAGAGAGCTTAATTTTATTTGTCCTCACTTAACTATATTTTCAAAAAGTTTAAATTTAACAAGACCTTTGGTATTAGTGGTTAACTTTGGATAATTATATTTATGTTTCTAAATATATAGTAAATTTAAGTAAAAAAAAATTAACAATAATGGTTAATTCTAGAGACTAAGATATTTTGTAAAAGAGAATAAGTAAAAGAGAATAAGACTATTTTTTTCTATTTTAATGAAATAAATTTGTATTTTTGAAGTATTAAAAATCTTAAAAGATTCATGTAAAAAGAAAAGAATTAAACTTTTTGTAATTTTGAAGTTAATATAAAATGTTATGGAAATGTAAAAAGTTCTTAACTTTAAGAAGAGGATAATGAAGTTTAAAATCATTAAATGCTATCCAAATATAGTAATCCTCACATAAAATAAAAAAAAAGAGAAGATAAAAGAAAAGAAACAGGGAATTAAAAATGATCCTGAAAAGTAAAGAAAAAAGAAAAAAGATATGGAGAGAAGCTTGAGGAGATGCCTAATTAAAAATTGGCTTCACTTGAATGAACTTAAGGAAAAAGACTTGGACACATTTTCTAAACTTTTTTTTTAGTATTAGCTTAATGATTAATAAAGTTTTATTAAGTTCTTTTTAATATGAATTTCTTAAGTGACTTTAATATGACAAATTACAATTTTTCTTGAATGAAATAGAGGATCAGAAATCTTAGACTTAATTACTGAATATCCTAGCACCTTTAGTATTAATTGAAGTTGTTTTGAATTTTTTTTGAAATTATACTATTATGTTTAGAGAACTTAAATGTGGAAGTCTAAAAGTTAAATTCTTTATCATAAGTCATATTTTTATGTAGTAGAAGAGTTACTTAAGGACAAGTAACATGTAAGTTTGGGAAATTTTGATACACGGAAAATATATGCATTTTTTTATACTTATTTTTGGTGATATTGTATCTTAATGGAAGGTATTTTGATGTTTTTATGCAGATTGTTGATTTTTTGTACTTAAAGAGAAAAGGAAGCAAAAAGGACGGAATTTGGAGTCAAAATGATATTTTTGAAGAAGTACTCAGCGCCAACCAAGCCAAGGGCAGCGCAGACGATGCAGAATAACAGAACAACTAAAATTATTACTCAGCGCTTACGGCGTCAGACTAGCACTGGTAGCACCAAAGGTGGTTTAACCCCTATTTCTAGAAGGTTTGATGTATTTGGAGGATTTTTGAAGAGTTTTTGGAGGCACCTCTTCGAGAGTCGATCGTGGGCTTTATTTGGGGCCAAACTTATGGACTCCTTTTCGCTCCAAAATGTTCCACCACGCTCCATTTTTTCCATTA
>NW_018251118.1:28984-40761 GCF_001263595.1 Phalaenopsis equestris | reverse complement strand
CACCACCATATTGGAGTCCATTCCCACCATATTGGAGTCCATTCGTGATTTTCTTTTATAGTTTAGAGTTTGTGTGGTGAGATTTAGTGTGAAACTTTCTATTAGAGTGTTGGAGAAGGAGAAAAGTGAGAGATATCTTCTTCCTACATTTCTAAGGAAAGGCTAGAAGATATTTGCTTTGAGAAAGAGTTTCAGAAAAGTTTTGTTTTTTTATTAGTGTTGTATGAACTTTCTTTTATATATGAAATTTGTGTTTTGTTGTGTCTTTCTCATGAAGTCCAAGTAGTTCCCCGTGTCTTTCTCTCTACTCTGAGGTATGGTGAAATGAAGAGACAATATGATGTGTCAATATTAAAATATAAAATAAATTGTAATGATTTTTCAACTCCGAACTTAATTTACATTTTGATCAGGCCAATTGAATCGTTAAAATATGTTGTGAAACATATGATCTGGGAAATGGAGTATGAGTTCTACAACAGAGTGAGGATCACATTTAATTTCATGGAGGAAAAATTCTTCATGAAATTAAGTGCAAATAAATAGGGAAATATTCTTTGTTGGGTGTAGAATTGGAGAATCTTTAGGGTTACAGACTAAAATTCCCAATCCAGTCTTAGTGTTTAAAAACTAAAGCGAGAGTTAGCCTTCAGGTGAAGGGAAGTGGGAGCTCTCGAGTGGAAGCCTGTATCCTCCCAGCCTAGCCATGGTTTTAGAGACTAAAGCTAGGATTAGCCAATGTTTTTCTATGCACTGTATCAGGGTACAAAATTATAATTTCTCTTATTTGGCACAATATATATTATAGACATTTACCTCATCTCATTTCACCAAAACCACAATGTAGTGAGAAGGATGCTTTTTCACATAAGAAATCTTCATTACATAAATATAGTTAGTAGATTAGTATTTTAGATTAGTATTTACTTAGTATTTACTTTTTAAACTTTGCATTTTTATTTTGCTAATAGTTAAGTACTTTAGTATTGACAGCATCTAAACATTTGAAATTAGTGACAGTGATTTTGTTAGTTTTTCTGTAAATTTCTTAGTAAAACTTATCAATGCCAATTTACACCTTCCTTATAGGATCGATATTTTTGTTTGGTTAATATCTCAACATTCGAAATTAGTGACAGTAATTTTGTTTGATTTTCTATAAATTTCCTATTAAAATTTATCATTTCAAATTTACACCTTCCTCGTGGGATCGATATTTGGGGCTTAAATATAAAATCCATTATTACTTGATAACGATACATATACTTGCATAAAATCCCATTATAAATTGCCTATAATTATATATATTTTACACAACTTAATTTTCATATAATGATCAAGTTTTTAACACTGTAGTGGTGTCAACTTCATAAATTCTTGCAAATAAAAAATAGGGATCATTAGCCAGCAATGATATTCAATTGCATGGATACAGCTAGAAGGTGTCACCTTTGTCAAGTGCATGGGGTGGTCTTACACCAATCTCTGAATGTTCTACACCCAACTGTCACTTCTTGGCCATTCGAGTGTTGGGGCACGGACATAATAGGTTCGATAGATCCTCCATCCTTTAACGGACATAGATTTATTCTCGATGCTACGAATTAGTTTTTCAAGTGGGCAGAGACAATGTCGTTATGAGAGGTTACAACACAACATGTTTTGCAATTCTTCAAGACCAATATTTTCTACCATTTTGGTGTTCCACGCAGAGTAATTTATGACATTGGGACAACCTTCAAGAGCTAGAAGATCAATAATTCAAACAACATGGGATAGATTGGAGATACTCTACAATCTACTATCCCAGGGAAAATGGCTTAGCCGAGGCTTTCAACAAAATGCTCGTGCAGATTCTAAAGAAGACACTGAAGGAAAATAAAAGAGACTTGTATAACAAACTACGAGAAGCTTTGTTGGCCTACCGGACGACTTTCAGGACTCCCTCTGAATGTACAACACATGCGCTTGTGTACAGGTTTGAGGCTATATTACCGCTATAAGTTCAGACACCATCTCTCAGAGTCGTTGTTGCCAATCAAATCACAACCGAAGAAAGTGCAAAACTCATACTTGAAGAATTGGAATGTTTCGAAGGAAAATGAGTAGAAGCACAACAGCACTTAGAGCTCTAACAAGCAAGGTTGGTGTAGGCTCATGACCAATTGGTCCACCATAGGAAATTTAAATTTAGTGATCTTATCCTCATTCTAAAAAGGCATATTCTTACACACCATAAGATAGGTGGAAAATTTGATCCGACTTAGGAGGGCTCATTTGTCATAGAAGAAATTTACTCAGGTGGATCTTACCAGCTTGTAGATTTTTGGGGCGAAAGACCTATGTTGTCGGTCAATGGTTGCTACTTAAAGATATACTACCCAATGTGACACTGCTTGAAATAAACATTTTCCTTTAAAATTTTGATTGTTCTGGGATTATTTTTTTGGTCAGGCGTCGGTGACTAGGTCCAAAAATTTTGTAATAAATTTACATTAATAAATTAAAAAATTTTGAAATTTACCAACCTTGTCTATCTTCTTTTATTTCTAAGTTTCAAAATCTAATTAAATTAAATTAAATTAAATAAATAAAATTCACCAATAATAAAAAATTATTATTTTTGTTTAATAAGTGCTTCGTTCTTGTTCTTGTTCATGTTGATTGTTAGCACACTGATGTTTTTATGTCTTCTATAGAAGAAATGTAGGGACGCAAGCTGATTTTCTCTGAGATGGCCTCAATCTCGCATTGAATGAAGAAAGGGCTGCTCAAGGTGGTATTATAGACATGGACTTCGAGTTCAGTCAAGTCAACACGGAATATGAGAATCCCCTGATAAACGTTGTCAGTCAGTAGGAAAATGAAGGGTTACCGTCTCTGCTAAAGATGGGCACCAGAGAAGAGTCCTCACGAAAGAGGAAGAAGATGCTCACTCAGAATAAAAAATTAATCGAAGGAACCAGTCACCTACAATCCCTAATAACTGCTCTAACTAGGGATTTGGTAGGTGTCAATGAGGAGAGAGTGTCGGACGAACCACTCAGCATAGAAGAACGCAATGTCACAACACCAACCGATGCAAACATAGAGCCTTAAAGTGGGAAGAAAGAAGACAAAAGAATGAAGCAGTGGTTTACTCACCCCTATTCCTTAGGGGAAGATTTACGAGCCATGTATGAGGGAGACCTCTTCTAGCTCACCTGGTTTAGAGGATGAGTTAGAGCCGGCCATAGAGTCGATGGAGATAGAGATACCCCATGATTCTTACAAGGGTTTCCCACTATGCAATGTTAATAAGAGCATCTACTTAAAGTGCATTTGTTGAATGTCCAAGATGCAATGTTCTACATGGATTGTAATAGTTCTTTTTAAGAGTTTACAGTCGTCGGTATGGTAAGACGGGAGGCAGCATATCCAGATGTGGAGTTGTACACCCCATTGCCTATAGCACAAGATCGGCATGGGTTCCTAAGAATGTCGAGATAAGGAGACATCCCATAGAGTTTGATGATATTCCCACAATAGAGTTAGAGAGAATGTGCAGGGTTAAAAGAAAAGAATTCGAGTTCTATGAAGACGTTTGAGGTAATATGGTCGACATTTTAGAAGGTTTGGCACTGGACACTGGAGTCTTCTCAGAAAATGATGATAAGAGAATTTTAGATTACGTATTCAACATGAGGGACAGAGGTTGAGTTGGTCTACTGAGGCTCAGAACTTACTCAAAGCCGCAGAAATGGATGTGCGGGAAGGGTAGAGTAACCATTCAATGTTGTTGTTGCTACAACTTTACTAAGGATAGGTAAGGGAACCCCCTTGGGATCTTAAAATATGATGAGGTGGATCCAATGCCTTACTTAATAAAAAGAATGGTCAAGAGGCTGATTTGATGGAGTATACTGCCGCCTGACTGCATCCAAAATAACTGCATAATCAATAACTACGAAAAGGTGGATTGCATTCCTCACCAATTGACCACCATGAGTTCGTTAGATCTTTTTGTAAAGTTTCTTTCATGAGAAGAAGCAACATACTTTTCAAAATAGAAATAAACATCATTTGCCCGAGAGAATTCACAAGGTCCATTGAGATTACATTGTCAATGGGTTCAATACTGGTTTTGAAAGGAAATGGAGCTGATTTTGTAAAACACTGCATCCCGGGAGTGCGATATCCCAGGGTTTCTGTAACTTTTAGAAGAATGCGAGATGACATGATACCACGGCGGTTCCGCCCGTACCCAAAATTGGAAGAACAATAGCCTTATGAGCTATGAGAAGGTTGCACCTCTAAGTACACGTAAAAGGAGTGCTTATTCTGAAGCATGGCTTAGTAGGTCAGCTTGATCTAGAGCTCTTCCCACCGAGGATGGATAGTCGACAGACATCTTTTTTGTAGCTTGTTTTGATATGATGAAACATGTATCGGTTATGTTCAGCTTATGATATGTATTCAATATATGGTGTTTTAGATGTATTCAACATGTTGTCTTTTGATGCTTCAACATGTACTCAATCTGTAACTCATATTTAAAGCATATTAATGAAATTTCTTTTAAGTTTCAACTTGCTTTTCAAATTGCCCTCTTTGTGCGATTGATGAAGTGCCACAGAACCATACAACGGTTCTAAATTATAATGAACAAAGAACGATACAAACGAATGCCTGATATTAAAACTTAAAATATTTTAGAAAATCAGCCAACAAAAATTATAATTTTGAAAGTATATTTTGATAATTAAATATGATAAAAATAATAAATAAAGAAAATGATAAATTTTTTGAGTTTGTCTATCTCTGGTTTGAGATTATTTACTCTTTACTTGCATCATGCGACTCCTCATCTGCACCAGTTTTCTTCACATCCTCTCGGAATTTCACATTCTAGAAAAAATCAAACAAAATCTCACAAATTTCCACAAATTTTTCTCACCAATGTCAATCTTCACTTGCCACATATTTATAAGGTTAACAAGATGAATTCTGTGTACTATGTTCATATTGTTCTCGGGTCAGTACTGAGATTTTGGTTCCCTCTGCTTCCTCTTGAGTTGGATTTGAGCACTTGAGCATTCCTTCCCAATGTAGTGATATATTTCCAATCAGCTCTTGAGATTAGATCTGAGACTTTGTGCTTTCCTTTTAAATCTAATCTTTTCCTCTACCTCTTGGGTTGGATCCGTGTCCTTAAGAATTCCTTCCTAATGTAGTGATATATCTCCGATGAACTCTTGAGTTGCATCAGAGTCCTTGTGCTTTCCTTTTCAATCTGATCTTTTCTGCTACCTGTTGGGATGGATCTGAGTCGTTGAGAATTCCTTTCCAATGTAGAGATAATCCTCAGTCAGCTCTTGAGTTGGATCTGAGTCCTTGCACTTTCCTTCTCAATCTAATATTCTACTGCTACCTCTTGGGTTAGATTTGAGTACTTGAGCATTCTTTCCAATGGTAGTAATTTATCCCCGATCATCTCTTGAGTTGGATCTAAGTCCTTGCACTTTCCTGATCAATCTGATCTTTTCCGCTACCTCTTTGGTTTAAGCTGAGTCCTTGAGCATTCCATCCCAATGTGGCCATATATCCCCAATCAGCTCTTGAGTTGGATCTGAGTCCTTCTGCTTTCCTTCTCAATCTAATTTTCTTATGTTACCTTTTAGGTTGGATCATAGTCCTTGAGCATTCCTTCCCAATGTAGTGAAATATCCCTGATCAGCTCTTGTGTTGGGTCTGAGTCCTTACCTTTTCCTTCTCAATTTGATCTTTTTATATACCTCCTGGGTTGGATCAGAGTCATTGAGCATTCCTTCCCAATGTAGTTATATATCTCCGACCAGCTCTTGAGTTGGATTTAAGTCCTTGTGCTTTCCTTCACAATCTGATCTTTTCCGCTACCTCTTGGGTTGGATCTGAGTCCTTGAGAATTCTTTCCCAATGTAGAGATATATCTCAGATCAGCTCTTGAGTTGGATCTGAGTCCTTGTGCTTTCCTTCTCAATCTGATCTTCTCGTGCTACTTCTTGGGACGGACCTGAGTCCTTGAGCATTCCTTCCCAATGTATTGATATATCTCTAATCAGCTCTAGGGTTATTTCTGAGTCCTTGCACTTTCCTTCTTAATCTAATCTTTTCTGCTACCTCTTGGGTTGGAGCTGAGTCTTTGAGCATTCCTTCCCAATGTAGTGATATATCCCTGATAAGCTCTTGAGTTGGATCTGAGTCCTTGTACTTTCTTTCACAATCTAATTTTTTTTGCTACTTCTTTTGATGGTGCTGAGTCCTTGAGCATTCCTTCCTAATGTAGTGATATATCCCCATTCAGCTCTTGAGTTTGGTCTGAGTCCTTGCACTTTCTTTCTTAGTCTGATTTTCTCCTACTACCCCTTGGGTTGGATCTGAGTCCTTGAGCATTCCTTCCCAATGTAGTGATATGTTTTTATATAATATCAACTTTTGGGGAAGATGATACAAACATCTATTTCCACATTACTTAACAATAATATCAACTTTTGGGGAAGAGGATCAGACATCCTCTTTCACATTGCTTAGCAATAATATCAACTTTTTGGGAAGAGAATACAGACACATGCTTCCACTTTACTTAGCAATAATATCAGTTTTTAGGAAAGAGGATATAAAGACCCACTTCTAGATTGCTTAGCAATAATATCAACTTTCAAGGAAGGCGATACAGACATTCGATTCCGCATTGCTTTGCAATGGTCCAATATCAAACTTTAAGAGTTGAGGGAGTAAGCCCTTTGATTAATTCAAGGCATGCCACTCTAATTCTTTGAGGATGGTTTAAGACCACCTTAAATGGAGTAAGGGTCTGATTCTTTTTTTAGGATTGTTAGCCGAATTTCAACTCCCATTTTGGAGTCAACACCTGATTCCTAATTCTTATCCTTCAATACACCTGAAACTTGATAATTTGAAATCTGCCTTCTAATCCCCAACAAGAGTTCCAAATCCTCAATTTTGATCGAATGACCACTTGCTAATTACCAAGTGGAAACAACTATCACATAATTTTTCTCTTTGTTCTAGGTTTGTTAAATTATAAATCTGTGTTGGTTCTGTTGATCTCATCGGTCAACGTCAATACGAGCGGTGCGCTTACCCAACACACGACACCTATTAGAGGTCCATTTATTGACCTCATTTTTTATTAAGGTCTAGTTATTTTCTACCATTTTGGTGTTCCACGCAGAGTAATTTATGACATTGGGACAACCTTCAAGAGCTAGAAGATCAATAATTCAATCAACATCCATTTATTGACCTCATTTTTTATTAAGGTCTAGTTTTTTTCCTTTTTAGTATCCTAGGGTTTATCCACAGGACTTTCTTGTTGACTTCACCATTAGAAATTTTAAACTATTCTTTGCTTAACTTGAAGTTCCATATGTTGATCCTAACCTCTAGCACTTAGTAGGTGGGGTCAATATTGAGGAGCTCAAGGGGAGTCCCCTATAAGATATTCAAACCTTAGGACTAACCCTGGGTGATCTAGTTTTTGTGGGGCTAACTTGCACACACTACACTCTCTCACATACCCTAAACCCTAAGATCCCTTAGGTTTGTCTCCTGACTCCTTTTGGAAAGCTCATATGGATGAACCTATATCACTAGTCTTAGGCTAAGAGGGTTAGGACCAGCATATTGAGCATCCAAAATGAGTGCTCACATGGCTCCTATTGGTTTGGAATGGCTTCATGGCATGTTGGCCCATTTTAGCCCAAAACCACCAAATTACCAAAATACCCCAACAATACTAATTTTTGCCAAAAATCCCAAATTTATCCAAAACACCCAAAATTTTAAAAAAATCATCTCAAACCCCTTACCACTACCTAAATTAACTAAAATTCACGAAAATTACCAACTTTTCATAATACCCCAAAAAATTGCCAGAATTAACCCCAAAAAATTGCCAGCACGAAAATTACCAACTTTTCATAATACCCCAAAAAATTGCCAGAATTACCAAAATGCCCCTCATGACCTAAAAATTCCAAAAATACCCAAAAATTTCAAAATCATCCCAAATATTCCTAATTTTAATTTTTGATCATCAATTTGACCCAATTTCAATTCTAAATCAAAATTCAACATTCTAATCCTAATCTAAACATAATTCAAGCCCAATTTGATCCAATTACAAGCCTAATTTTACGTAAATCAAAAAGCCCCAATTTTGACCATATGTATAAGTTCCCCAAATTAACCTCCCAATTCAAATCAAAACAACTTAAAATTCTTCTAAAGCCTTCAAGACATATTCTTACACCAAACTCAACATTCAATTAGCTCAAATTTTAGCCCAAATTCAATTTCAATTTCAAAAGCCCAAGCCCATCACATTTAATTCCGAAGGCCCAAATCCAAAGCCTACATGATAATTTCATTTCTCCTCATCATTCATTCAATTAAAATCATTCCTTAAGTTTTAAATTCGTGATCAATTTTTTTTCCAAATGAAGCCTCATAACAAATTTCATAAAAATACCACATATATCCAAGATCCCTTTCCATGAAAATTAGCCAAGCCAAGGACAATCCATAAAGTCACTCCCAGGCCATACGTAAACCATTAGAGCCACGACACATTACCATACTATTAGTGGCAAGAGGCCAAGCCACTTTCAAATATCCTTAAGATCCTTTTAGCCCCTCTCATTAATCACTTTAACCCATGTTTAGCCAAATCTCCTTGGATGGTGACTTATCCCTATTGATTAAGCTGAGTCCAATCCCAAACATGGATTTGACCTAAATTGACTTAAACTATCCCTTCCCCCATACTGTTTCAATCCCATACCTTTACACATGGTCAACCCCAATTGACTTCACAAAACACAAGCCCAGACCTCCCTGAGTCAGATAGTGACCTGAACTTGGCCAGCCGACCACCTAAGCTGCCGGAAAACCCACCTCCAAGTTCTCCCCCATGGCTAAAACTCAAAATTAAATCCATCCAAGCTATCTCATCTCAATTGGATTTTCGCACCTTGTTAGCATCCACATAAGTAACCTAGGGCACCCACCAATTGCCTCTGGTGGCCTCTCCTTCCTCCTCTATTTAAATCC
Organism: Phalaenopsis equestris; assembly: GCF_001263595.1. Lineage (NCBI taxonomy): Eukaryota > Viridiplantae > Streptophyta > Magnoliopsida > Asparagales > Orchidaceae > Phalaenopsis > Phalaenopsis equestris. Next base: position 31,668 of record NW_018251118.1, on the reverse strand, counting down.
ACCCTCCATGGCCAAAAGAAGAGAGCTTGAAATTTCTTGGGGAGATACTGCCAAATTGCTTATAGAGCTTTTTTAAGACCCCTTGAATTCAATCCCCCCATATTTAGCCACTCAAGCCCACTGTCTGAGCTCAATTTTGGAGCTTAAAATCAAGGCCAAAATAGGACACCCACCAAAACTCAACAAAATTAAAAGTAATTGGACCAACACCATCCCCATAGTGAGAGAAGAAGATCCCCCACAAAGCCCCATCACTAGAGTACCCTAAGGTGGACTTTGATCAACACCTAAATTGGCCTTGGTCAAAATTAGGTCTAGGCATTTCACCATTGCTTGGTTCTTTATCTCGGAGCTCTTTGGACTCAAGAAAAGCTTTTGGAAGCACCCAATCGAGGCCACACCTCTTGGGCAAAGGTATTGAGCCGTAACCCTAATTCGAGCTTCATTAAATTCTTTATGCTTATAGAGTTGGTTGAAAGGTTGATTAACCATATGTATTTGTTCTCCTAGTCAAGACGAGTCTACAGGAACAAACCGTACTTAATTTGGTTAAAAATCAAGGGAGATATTAGCGTTTCAATGTGGACGACTCACAAGTACGGTTTGAAATAAAGGGCTCTAATGGAGTCCTGGATACCGATCCCATAGGGAGTAATATTAGAGGCTACGAACTAAGAATTAAAAAATCAATACTTAATCACAACAATATAGTTCAAATTGCATATTTGTCACTAATAGGCAATTGAAATAAAAATATAATTTTAATAAACTCTTAATTAACTAATTCTACTAATAAAATTTCTAATGTGAAGTTCAATATATAAGAAAGCATCATTCTCCTTGTCACGAAATATAAGTGAATGGATAAATTAAATCAGTTCAAATTGTATTATGTCAAATAGAAGCATACCTATTCTTTACTTTTTGGACTAGGCATAAAGATCATTGATTAATCCTATGTTTGGTTAGTGAATCTGCGGCTAGGGTGGGAGGATACTGGCTCTCACTTTGGAGGTCTCACGTTCCCGTTGCCTAATGATTAACATCTACACTTCAGCACCCAAACGATAGGGCTGAATTGAGGATTTTACCCTGTCACTCTAAAATCTCCATTTCTATGCTCAATAATTTTTATTTCCATATTTATTTGCACCCAACTTTCAAAGTCTTTGACCTCCCTAAATCTTGATTGTAATCTTCACTTTAGTTATAAAACTACTTTAGTTATAAAACTCAACAATTTAGTTATAAAACTCAACAAATTTTAACAAATAAATTGGCCAAATTGAAAGTAAATTAAGATTGAAGCGAAAAGATCATCACAACTTTTTTGACATTCTAATGGCACAACCCATTCAAATCACCATTTCACAGAAATCTCATGACAAGGAGAAAGACAAAGAAAACTACTCAGAACTCATGGAGAAGATAAGACAAAACTTGGAATTTATACATAAAAGCAAAGTCATACAAACTTTTAATAAGTAAATACAACTTATCTCTAATTCCTCCCCAAGCAAACTCCTCAAAGTTCCTCTGAATCTCTTCCTTTTTTTTACAGCACACAGGATTCTCTTTCGAAGCGGCAAGGAGGAAGAAATCTCTCACTTTCCTTCCACTCTTACAATCTCTCGAAGAATTCCTCACAATACTAACAGCTCTCTACACTCTAATGGGCACCACAAAAAAAAAGACTCCACGGACACCCCATGGACCTCACCTTTTTTGGCCTCCAAATTATTTTTTTTAAAGCTATAGAAGAGTTTTCAAGAGTTGCCTAAGCGTCCCTTAAAAAATTGTCCACATTCAATGCATCTGTTGAGAGAACCATCATGCTCGTCATCGGTGGCCTCGATGGCGCCGTCGGCGGCCTTCTAGAAAATTTAATTTTGGACTCTTGTAAAAACTCATCGTCGGCGGCGTCAAGCCCGTCGTCGGCCCCCAAGATCAAATCTTCATATTTTTGTCCTTTTTACTCCAAATTCGCTTCTTTTTGCATCTTTTTGCTCCAATGACCATAATTCAACATACCTGCAACAAAACATCAAAAATACCTTTCTTTAAAGTGCAATATCATCAAAATCAGTGTAAAATAGGTATGGAAATCTAAACATATTTTTCTTTGGTCAAAATCCCCCAAACTTAACTATTACTTGTCCTTAAGTAATTATAGTACTACATAAAAGTTATGATCTACTGTGATAAAGTTTTAATTCAAAAATACTATAACTTTGATTTAATTAAATACCATAGTTATACTTTTAGAAAAATTTCAAGTAATTAAATGAACTTTGTAGATACAAGACTATCTAGTCATCAAGTTTAAGACTTCTAGTTTCCTATTCATTTCAAGAATGACTATATGTTGTAATATCAAGTCACTTAAAATATTCAAATGATAGGAACTTCATGAGAACATTACTAGTAAAAGATGCTATTCCATAAATATAAGTTCATGATTATATTTAGGTTTTGTCTTTAGGTAGATCCAAGTGAAGCCAATTTTTGATTGGGCATCTCCTCAAGCTTCTCCTCACTTATATATATTTTTTTTCATTTGGATTGCTTTCAATCCTATAATTTTTTTTTCTTTTCAGGGATTGTTGTCAATCCTTTCTTTTTCTTTTTCAAGTGAAGATTACTATATTTGGATAGCCTTTAATAATTTTGAACTTCACTTTTCT
>NW_018251118.1:3847-28702 GCF_001263595.1 Phalaenopsis equestris | reverse complement strand
AAAATCATATTAATAATTTTTGAAAATATTTAAATTGAGAACATATAATAGTTAATCTTTTTCTTCCCTCCCCCAAACTGAAATTTTTCAATATGGAATGATACAGGTGGAATAAAAAATTCTAAATATAAATCATACCTCAGTACTTTAGGCATTTTCATCTTTCTGAATTTCTTGCAATTCATTCTCAAAATTTTTACTTCAACTCATCTGTAATATTAGGAGATTTCTATACATATAAACCATTAGAGAATTTGTTGGGTAATGAAATTTTGAAATAAATACAAAACTAAACATTATACAAACACAATATTTCACTAACACATCATAATACAATTTTATGAAGTACTAATCAAAGTCTATTATAAGTACATATGCAAATTTCAACTACAACACTAATCATTTATAACAATAATTAAAAATAATCTAACTGCAAACAAATCTAACTGCAAACAATAATCTAACTGCAAACAAAAAATAAAATATAGAATAAAATGAAAGTACAAACAAACATACATCTATCTCTATCATAAAATCACAAGATAAAAGTACATCAATCACCATCATATATCAAAATCCCATACTATATCCTCGTCTCCCTGGTCAGCAGGTGGATTGGGCTGATACTGAGTATCACGGAGGCATTCAGGAAAAGTAACATCAGGTTCATCAGGTTCGTCCCGGTAGTGTCGGGCCTGAGCTTCGTAGTAACCTATCTCGAAGTCAGAATGCCTCTGTAAGTACTCACTATCATAATCATGTCTACATTCTAATCCTACAACTCTTTCACTTATTTTCTCTATACTCTTCCACTACAAGGTCAACTCATTTATTAAATTTTTAAGGGTTGGGGAACTAGAGGAAGGAAGGTCATAACTAGTAGAGGGGATATCTCTACTAGTAGAAGATCTCTACTAGTAGAAGAATATCTCTACTAGTAGAAGATTCTTTACTCCTACTCCCAAATCTCCATCCTTCATGGGATTCATAAGTCTTTAAATTAGTTGTACTAATGGGTTTCGTAGGGTAAACCCATCCTTCATCATCTCTAGCTTCAATGAATAGTGATGGTTGACTGGTCAAAATCGCGGTTAAAAGTGTTTTTTTTTTGCGTATCTCACCGTCAGCGGGGTCGTCAGCGCCGTCGGTGAGATCTATTGAATTAAATAGCCTATGTCTCGGAAAAAATCCGTCGTTGGAGGCGTCGATGGCGCCGTCGATGAGATTTTTGAAATTAGCCCTGTCGACATTCGTTCAATTATTCCAGACATAAATTTTAGTGATTAAATGATGTACTAACACAAAAAAACATTCACAATACAAAACATGACAATTATATATAAAATTCAAGGTTTATAATACACGTTACAGGACACACATAAATTTGGTATTTTATCAAACTTAATACATCGATTCAGTGTCACAATCCAAGCCACAACACTCTAAATGCTGAAGACAAACATTTTATGCTCAATCTCAACTATAATGAAATCCAAAAGGAAAATTCAAAAGTAAATCAAACACATAAGTTTAAATCAAATCACACACATAGATATATAGGTAGTAAAGTAAATCTACTACTCCTCCGATTAAGTGATTGTTTCCCCTCTAATATTGCCCATCGATTGAACATGAACGAAGAGGTTATAAAAGGGTCAGTATGGGAATTCTTAAGTAGAGTCCTCTTCTATCAATCCCATCATTCTACTTGAAATCTAAGGTGTTCAGTGGAATTGGAAGTCATAGGGTTAAATTTGGTGGAGTTTCAATTTATTTTTGGGTAATATGAATTTAAGAACCGAGTTTGGAAGTTTATAGGGAGTAAATCTCATCTAAAACTGCCAAAAAGTGACATTTAAAACTCTAGAAACTGTCATCTTGCCGTTCTCGCCGTCAGGGGTGTCGATGGAGCCGTCGGTAAGCCTTAAGAACTAATTATCTAAACTCTAGAGAAAAACCCATCGTTGGCGGCGTCGAGCCCTCCGTTGGCACCCAAGGGTAAGAATTTCACAGTTTTGCTCTGGTTTGAATGTGTTCCAATTTTCTCTATGGATCCAATTTTTATGATGATTCAAGGGTAAATACTAGTAGTAGAGTTCAATACTACAACAAACTAACAATAACTAAACTATAATCACAATAAAAATAAAGATAACTTTGGGTTGCCTCCCATAAAATGCTTTGTTTAACGTCGTCAGCCCGACCTATTCAGATATTATTTAGGTTGACTAACCATTAAACCTCTTTAAAATTTTGTCTTTTACCCTCAAAATATGGCTTTAATCCGTTTCTATTTAATTTAAATCTATTTCCAGTCTATTGATCTTCAATTTCAACAACCCCGTAAGTGTAAACTCAAGTCACAGTAAAGGGTTCTAACCAACGAGACTTCAATTTCCCAGTGAAAAAATTCAGCCTTGTATTGTAAAGCAAAACTTCTTGTCCTGGTTCTTCTGGTTAATCTTCTGACTTCTGATCATGCCATAAATTTATTTTCTCCTTATAAATTCTATCACTATCATAAGATTCATTTCTTAATTCTTCTAATTCATTCATTTGTAACAATCTCTTCTCACCAGCATCTTTCAATATATAATTGAATTTTTTAATCGCCCAATATTCTTAATGCTCCAATTCTACTAGTAAGTGACAAGTCTTTTCAAAAATCAAGCTGTAAGGAGTCATTCCAACAGACATTCTAATAGGATTTTTATAAGCAGTCTTGTAAGCCCATAATTCAGTATCTAGTCTAGTAGACCAATCTACTCTACTAGGGTTTACAGTTTTCTCCAGTATTTTTTTAATCTCTCTATTAAAAACTTCAGTTAACCCACTGGTCTGAGAGTGATAGGAAGTAGTGATTCTATGAATAACATTAAAGTTTTCTGCCAATCTCTGAATGTATTTATTCCTGAAATGAGATCCTTCGTCAATGATAATCACTCTCGGCTCGGCATTCTGTATCTAGTGAAAATGTTTTTCGTTAAAAATCTTGAAATACTTTAGCGTCAGAACGAGGTAAAGCTTGTGCTTTAATCCACTTTGAAACATAGTCTACCGTAACTAATATTTATAAGTTCCCAGATTAAGGAATAAATGGTCCTATGAAATCCAATACCCAAACATCAAAGATCTTAACTTCTAACATGAAATTAAGAGGCATTTCATTTCTTCTAGATATCTTGCCTACTCATTGGCATCCGTCACAAGTTTTTTTGTAAACATCTCTAAAGAGAGTAGGCCAATAGAATCACACTTGTAAAATTTTATAAGCAATTTTATCAATTCCAAAATGTCCTCCAAATTCAGAATCATGACATTTCTGAATGATTAGTTCAATTTCTTCATAAAGTACGCATCCTCTCATAATAAGATCCTTACATTGTTTATATAAATAAGGCTCATCCAAAAAATTTTCTTTCGCATCATGAATGAATTTTCTTTACTGTTGCAATGTCAGCATAGGTGGCAAAATATCAATTACAATATAATTAACAATATCAGCATATCATGGTATTTTCCACTCATTAATATTATAGAGTTGTTCATCAGGGAAACTGTCCATAATTTCATTATCAGTGTTAGATAATTCATGATATTCTAATCTCGACAAATGATCAACAATTTAATTATCAGTCCCCTTTCTATCAATAACCATAAAATTAAATTCTTGCATCAAAATTATTCATCTAATTAACTTTGGTTTAGCATCCTTTTTTTGCATCGGATATTTAATAGCAGAAGGATCGGTGGGCACAACACATTTAGTCCTAATTATATAAGATCAAAATTTGTAAAAAGCATACACAATAGCCAGTAACTCTTTTTCAGTAACAGTGTAGTTAATTTTAGCATCGTTAAGAGTTTTACTAGCGTAGTATAAAACTTTAAAAATCTTATCATACATTTATCCAAGAACAACTCCAATAGCAAAATCACTAGCATCACACACCAGTTTGAATGGTTTCTACCAGTTAAGTGAAACTATTATAGGGGCTGTGATTAGCTTCCTTTTAATAACTCAAAGGCATTTAAACCATTTTCAGCAAACCTAAATTTCTTGTCCTTTTCTAAAAGTTAGCATAGAGGTTTGGTAATTTTTGAAAAATATTTAATTTAACATCTGTGAAAACTAATATTTCCAAGAAAACTTCTAACCCCTCTTACATTAGTAGGAGGTGTTAATTTAGATATAACTTGAATTTTTGCAGGGTCCACTTCCATACCATTTTTTGAAATTTTATGCTCTAACACAATTCCTCCGGCAACCATAAATTGAAATTTCTCCCAATTTAGAACTAAATTAGTTCTTTGACATAACTCCAAAAATTTTTCAAGATAATTTAAGCATGCATCAAATGATGTTCCAAATACAGAGAAATCATCCATAAACACTTCTATTTCATCATCAATTAACTTACTAAATATAGACATCATACATCTCTGGAATATTGCAGGTGCATTACATCATTTGAAAGGCATTCTTCGAAAAGTAAAAGTTCCAAAATGATTAGTAAATGTTGTATTTTCTAGATCCTCAAGAGCCATAAAAATTTGATGGTAGCCGATACATCCATCTAAAAAAAAAAATATTTGTGCCTAGTAAATCTATCCACTATTTGGTCTAAAAATGGTAAAGGGAAGTGATCTTTCCAAGTCGCAGTATTTAATTTTCTATAATCAATGCAAATGCACCACCCAGTAACTTGTCTGATAGATATTAATTCATTATTCCTTTGTGCTTCAGCAGTCACCCCTCCTTTCTTAGGAACACATTGAATTGGCCTTACCCTAACACTGTCCAAAATAAGATAAATAATTTCAGTGTCCAACCATTTCAGAATTTATTTCAGTTCTTGACTACTTCTTTCATCGTTGGGTTTAATCTCCTTTGTGGATCAACTCTCGGTTTATATTATTCATCCAATATAATTTTGTGCATACACATCGAAGGACTGATTCCTTTAATATCAACTAAGGTCCGACCAAAAGCTTTCTTTTATCTTTTTAATGTGTCCAAAAGTCTTTGCTCTTGCAAATCATTTAACTCTGAAGATATAATAACAGGTAATGTAGATGAGTTTCCCAAAAACACATACTTCAAGTGGTTAGGCAATATTTTCAACTCAATTTCAGGTGATTTTATAAATGAGGGAACTAGATTCTTATCAACATTTTCTGTAATATCTAGCATCTCAAATCTTTCCTTAACGTAATCTAATTCTTTATTTTCTATTTTATCTAAAATAATTTCATCTTTTTCTTCAAAATTTTTTTTCTCTTCAAAATATCTTTAAAATGCTCGTTCAGTAGATGTTCACTAATTTCCATGCGAAAACATTCATTATCTCATCCAACAGCAGGGTATTTCATAGATTTTACAATGTTAAAAGTCACTTTTTGATTGTTAACTCTCATAGTTAATTCTCCCTTTTAAACATCTATCATAGCTCTTCCAGTAGCTAAAAAATGTCTTCCTAAAATTATAAGTATTTCTTTATCTTCCTCCATATCTAAAATAATAAAATCCACAGGAAAGATAAATTTATCACCTTTTACTAACACATCTACTATAACTCCTTTAAGATAAGTAACTGAACAATCCGCTAACTGAAGAGTTACAGAAGTAGGTGAGACTTCTCCTAATCCTAATCTATTAAAAATTGATAGAGGCATAAGATTAATGCTGGCTCCCAAATCACATAAAGCTCATCCAAAAAATCTTTCACAGATAGCACACGGTATAGTGAAACTACCTGGATCTCTTAATTTTTCAGGAAGCTTTTTCTGAATAATTGCACTACACTCTTTGCTAAGTGCAACAGTCTCATTATCAGTGAAGTTCCTTTTCTTGCTCAAAATATCTTTCATAAACTTCACATAATTGGGCATTTTCTCTAAAGCTTCTACGAAAGGAATATTTACCATTAATTTCTTAAGAATTTCTATAAACTTGGAAAATTGAATATTCTTTTTGTGTTGTTTCAATCTTTGACGAAACAGTGGTGGAGGTTTGCGCACAGTAATTTTCATTAGTGTCAGTGGATATTCTAAATCTGGGTATTCAAGATCCTTTTCTTTTTCTGTATCCACTTCCTCTTTTTCAATTTTTGTTTCTTTTTGCACTCTTGTTTCCAATTCTTTTCCACTTCATAATTGTATCGCTTTCAGCTGTTCTTTTCCTTGATCTTTAGGATTTGGTTCCACAGTAGTTGGAAAAGTTCTCGATGTTCGATTACTAAGCACGGTAGGGATATGCCCCAATTGCTTTTCAATATTCTGGATAGCAATTCCTTGATTTTGTAATTGGTTTCCGTGAATTTCTAATTGATTTCCTTGATTCTGCAATTGTTGACCCATGTTCAGTATCAACTTTTCTATGGACAACTTCTTTTCCTTAATTTGAGTGTTACTATTAAATCCTGGAGGATAAGATCCTGGAGGATAAGAAGGTTAAGAAGGTCTTTAATTAACATTTCCTTGGTTGGATGAATTTCCCAATGGGTTTACTGGGTTGTTTGCCCATTGTTGATTTGTAGAACAATTGTTATTCTAATAAAAATTAGGATGATTCTTCCAACCTGGGTTATAATAGTTTGAATAAGGATTGTTGGGTCTAATTTTAATAGCATTTAAATTCTCATAAGAAGGTTGAACGCCCACAAATTGCCCATATGAATTATCTTCCATCATAGTAGGTGTTGGAGAATAATTCATTCCATAATGATCTAATTTCTTTGATATTGCAGCAATCTGTTCTTTTGTATTGCAGCAATCTGTGAAGCTAACATAGATATTGCATCAAAATCGTGGATACTAGCTACTCTTTTAGGATTTACCCTTTTAGAGTGCCATTGAAAATTATTGGTAGCAATCTTTTCTATTAACGAATATGCCTCATCAAAAAGTTTTAACATTAAACAACCCCCAGCCGCAGCATCTATAATCGATCTAAGAGATCTCACTAATCCATTGTAAAAAGTTTGAAATATCAACCAATCTGGTAAAGAATGATGTGGGTACTTCCTAAGAAGATCTTTAAATCTCTCTCAAGCTTCATATATCGACTCTCCATCAATCTGACAAAATGATGTTATGTCATTTTTAGGTTTATAAGTTTTGGATGGAGGGAAATATTTGCATAGAAATTTCTATGAAAGTTCTCCCCAAGTTCTAATAGATCCAGGTGCTAACAAATTTAACCACATCTTAGCCTTATCCCTAAGTGAGAAAAAAAAAATTCTAAGTCTAACAGAGTTTTTTGAAACTCTATCATATTTAAAGGTAGCACGAAGTTCTAAAAAGTTAGCGAGGTGTAAATTAGGATCTTCATTTGTTGTACCTCCGAATTGATTGTTTTGTACTTTTGTACCATTAGTAGGTTTGAGCTCAAATGAATTAGCATTAGGATTTTGGATAGATAAAGATAAGTGAATTTAATCTCTTGTAGGATTTGCATAATCTCGTAGAGGTCTAGGTTGATGTTCATTTTCTATTCCTTGATTGTTCACATTGTTTTCCATTGTGTCCGAATTTCTAGGTTCTTTTCTTGATTTTCTAACTCTCCTAACAGTGCGTTCTAATTCTGAATCGTAGGGTGTAAGATTTTCATGTCCAAATTTATGCATACAATTAAAATCAGTACACAGAAAATAGTTAACTAAATATGAAAATAAGTAGTAATTCAAGTAAAATTTTTCTAATAGTCCTAATTTGTCCATTACTCCAATTATGATTTTTTTTAAATCTAATTTTTACTCCCTGGAATCGGCGCTAAAAACTTGACAACGACTTTATATATTCTTAAAAATACAAGAATTTGATACTGCTACTAGAAGATTTAAATCCTCGACAACGAAGCCAAAAACTTGAAAGCGGTTACAGATTTGATAACGATGTGTATAAAATATTCAATAATTGCAAAGTCACACTTATCAATGCAAAAATACATATCGCTCAAGTAATACAGGGCTCTAACGGAGTCCTCGATATCGATCTCACAGGGAGTAATATTATAGGCTATGAACTAAGAATTAAAAAATCAATACTTAATCACAACAATATAGTTCAAATTGCATATTTGTCACTATAGGCAATTGAAATAAAAATGTAATTTTAATAAATTCTTAATTAACTAATTCTACTAAAAAAGTTTCTAATGTGAAGTTCAATATATAAGAAAACATTCTTCTCCTTGTCAAGAAGTATAAGTGAACGGATAAATTGAATCAGTGCATACATATTCTTTACCCTTTGGTCCAGGCATAAAGAATATTGACTAATCCTACGATTGCTTACTGAATCTGCGGCTAGGTTGGGAGGATACCGACACTCACTTCAGAGCTACCACGTTCCCCTCGCCTAAGGGCTAACATCTACACTTCAACACCCAAATTATAGGACCGAATTAAGGATTTTAGTTTGTCACTCTAAAATCTTTAATTCTATGCTCGCTAATTTTTATTTCCCTATTTATTTGCACCCAACTTTCAAGGACTTTGACCACCCTAAATCTTGGATGTAATCTTCACTATAGTTGTAAAATGTAAAAGTCAACATATTTTAACAAATCAATTGGCCAGATTGAAAGTAAATTAAGATTGAAGTGAAAAGAACATCACAACTTTTTTAACATTCTCATGGAACAACCAATTCAAATCACCATTTCACAAAATCTCATGACAAAAAGAAAGACAAAGAAAACTACTCAGAACTCATGGAGAAGATATGACAAAACTTAGAATTTATATATAAAAGCAAAGTCATACAAACTTCAATAAGTAAATACAAGTTATCTCTAATTTCTCGCCAAGCTATTCCTCCTCAAGAAAACTCAAAGTTCCTTTGAATCTCTTCCTTTCCTTACAGCACATAGAATTCTCCTTTGAAGTGGCAACGAGGAAGAAATCTCTCACTTTCCTTCCACTCTTACAATCTCTTCCTTTCCTTACAGCACATATAATACTAACCACTCTTTGCACTCTAATGGGCACAACAAACAATAAAGACTCCGCGGACACCCTATAGACACCTCTGGACACCCTAGACTCTCTCAACTCCCCTTTTTTGGCCTCCAAAATTTTTCTCTTAAAGTTTGACCTCCAAAATGTTTCTCTTAAACCTTGGTGACCTCGTGGTCTATCCTATTATTTGACTTCAGTTTTGAGTAGAAATATTTAGGTGTTTCATCCTACCAATTTTATTTAATTAGGACTTACATTTGTGTGGAACGATTACACAAATAGCATAGAAGATTTGAGGATTTAGGTTGTGACGAACGACAACCTCAGAATCCTAAAGCAAGTTAGGGCTTAGATTGCACAACATGATTGCGCAAAAACCTAAAGATAAGGTGAGGATTTATGTTGCATAAGCAAACAACCTCAAAGTCCTATAGCTTGGTTGTTTAGTTTTAAGGAAGGAAATGTTTAGTTGGGGAAGACAGGTTTTGCTGTTGAATATGGTTGTGCTGCCCACCATGCTAGCTCGAAGCTCCTCACCCTGACGAGTTTAAGTTTTTTAGGGTGTCCAATTATAATGTCAAATCAGGTGGCCCTGTGGTTGTAGCTCTTTAAATATTATGGAGGCATATTAAATTTGATTAGAGCGACACTGGTTAGGATACTACAGTTCCCTCGTTCCGGTACCACTATTTTCTATTGGATTCACTTAGTCCCAATAAATTCACTAAACTCAACTTAATGAGTTCCATAATTTCATTTAGATTGTGGGAAGCCTCGTTAGCAACCGAAGGTTACCTCCTCCAAGGGACTCCCGATCATCCGATAGAGACATCTTAATTTATTCGTAGTTGTTATTTTGTGTGATGTTTGTGATTAAATATTGAGTTGTTTTGTATTTTGGATCTTGTGGCGGTGAATTTTATCTTGGTTGATTTCAGATTTGGTTTTGGTTTTGGTTTTGTGGATATCCTAATAGTTTTAATTTTCATGCTGGGTGACATCATTGTTTAACATGCAAGTTTGAATTTTTTTCATATATGCAGGTAAGTAAGCGTAATGTGGAAAACTTGAGAAAAGAAAATCCTGTAAACTATAAAAGCATACCTAGCAAGTCTTCTCGTTCCACCACTTGAAACTCAAAATGCATGTTAAAACATTTTATGTAAAGCGGTAAAAGTAAGGTTTTAGTGACCTACCTAACCCTAGGTCATATCTTGGTGGGTCCCTATTAGTTTGATTAAGGATGATTTTTGTTAAGCAAAACATATTAGTTTACAAGACCTCTGAGGTATCCAACAGATCTAGAGGTAGAAGTAGGTCCATGCTTCCCTCTCACCGCCTGGTGAAAAGTCATGAGCTCAATTAAACTTATTATGTTACTTAATAAATCCATCACCCAAAAATACTTTTAATGCTCAGTGAACAATGATGTTTAAATTATCCCTAAGAGTAGGGTAATTATCATTTGTGATTTAATTTGAAGATTATGTGGGTGAAAACCCTTAAAAAGACAAGTTAGTGTTATCAAAGACATTTAGCCAATTTTATTTTGGGCTTGTAGTGTTTTAAAGATGTTCAGTTTTAATTTTGTTCACTTTTCTAATCCTCATTTAATCAAATTTTAAGTGATGATGATTCATTTTAATAAATTTTGAAATTCATTTGAACCTCAAATAAGGGTATTAAATTAGTGAGTTATCAACCTCCAAAGTCATACCCCTAAGTCTAAGGTTATTTAACTTAATGAACTTCCAAACTTTAATAATTTTAAGAAATTACAATTTTATTTTTTAATTAGGATATAATGAGATTGGTTTCTACCAAATAATCCTCTTTTGGTTTCAATCATCCAAATGAATTAGTAAAAATTAGAGGTTACCGTTTTCCCTCCTTGAATTAAACCTAAATATTGATTAAGGCTAAACTTCCAAAATTACTCTTTTGCCCCTAAGGCTCTATCACTTCATAATTTGTCAAATTTAATTTAAATGACTTTGAAATTTATATCTTACCTTACTCATGGGTCAATCAAGTCATTGGAGGAGAAAATGTGTTTTTTCAAAATTTAATTTAATTTATATAATTATTTTTATGCAAAAATAGTATTTTTCAAAGAAAATTCCATAACTTGACGAAGGCAAAGCCTAATCTCTTGAAATTTTTACTGGTTGTAGACATAGATTAGTGAAATATTTTGACCAAATTTCATGATTTATTGATTTATATTTTAATCTTAAGAATTGTTTTAATTTTTGGAGCATTTGTAAATTATAAAATATTTTAAGAGTTGAAACTTAATTTTTATATATTTGAAAAATCTCCCTGAGGATAGGGAGCCTATAGAAGCAAATTTAACATTTTTTTTTTTGTTTTTCTTTCATTTATTGGAATTGTATTGGTGAAAATCCATTTTTAGCTTTTTAAAAATTATCTTAAGCTTTAAAATTTAATATCTTCATTTAGAAAGTCAGGAAAAATGTTACAATTATTCTTAAAAGCTTAGAAAATAATTTAAGATAATTTCATGAATTTTATTATTTTTCTGATTTTTATCATTTTTTAATTATTTTAAATATTCAAAAAATAAGATAAAAAAGAAGTTTTTATTTTAAACACCATTTTATTTTTAGAAAATTTTTGTGATCACAGAGAACTCCAAAAACTAGTTTTCATAATTTTTTTAGTTATATTTTGATTATTAAAAATCATTTTAGTGTCAAAAATGTCATTTAACTTAGAAAATCAATTTGAGTTATCAAATGAGTTCAAAATATTTTAAAATTTTTATGGGGAGTTCTCTGCATCCTAAATAATAGTGGAGATAAAAAATTAAGTCATTTTGATGTATATATTTCACAAAATTAATTATCTTTGTGTTTTAGGGTTTGTAAAGGATAGGTGCATTTTGAATGACTTGGCTCGTGAAATATTTTTCAAGTAGTTCTCTTGTCATTGTAGACCTACCAAAATTTTCTTGGATTTTTCTAAGCAACTTGCTAATTATTATGTTTATTTTTTGCAAATAGTAGACATATACTTGAAAAATATGGATCTCTGTGTAGAGATCTTCTCTGACTTTGGAAAAATCAGAGAATGTTCCTCATGAAAGAGGCAACAACATTCCAAAATATTAAGCATTGGTGAAATGTCTACATGCATGGAGAATTAAAAGACTCAAAAAATATTGATTTAATTAAAAATAAAATATGCATCAATTAAACCTTAAATCATTTCAATATTGTTATCCTCTGTTCACTGAGATCCTCTGTTCACTGAGAACTGCTTATTTTTTTTTATTTTTATGATTTTTCTACACCAAGATATGAATTTTCAAAGATTAGGGATATTTTTTGATTTATTTAAATCCCTATTTATCTATTTAAATGTCCGGCGCCATATCAACCTACGGCGGATCTGAAGCTCCACGCGGCGCTCTCCTATTTGATGTCGCCATCTACCTCAACGGTGAGTAGGCCCGTTGTTCACTTAAGGGAGCGCTGTCCGACTTGATCTCATCCATTGATGATATAAATGTGCGATCAGAAGACTCTCCGTCATGATCCCCAATGGACTAGCTCGATAACCATCCATCTTCAAGGCTTGATATCTCCCACATTTCTCAACCAAATTGAATGATTTTTTTTAAAATGCTCATTTAGATAAGAGGAACACATCCATATAATTAAGATGCTAAGAAATTAAGCATAATGAAATGGAGAATCAAAATAGGCTCAAGAAAAGAGGGAGTTCAATACCTTTGCTCTGAGAGGCGAAGCTTCAATCAGAGGTGCTCGACACGTTCATTGAGGTCCAAGGAGGCTAGAGATTGAGCCTCTTATAAGGATTGAGCCTCTTACTGTGGTGAAAGGTCTAGGTATAAATTCGACCAAGCTTGATTTCATGTGTTGGTCTAGAGCTATGCTAGGGCCTTTGTGGAAGGGGAATTTGATGGGGCTTCTCCTTCTTTCACTGTGGTGAAGGTGTGGGTAAGTTTAATTTGAGTTTGGTGGACTGTGGAGGTGTATTGAGTTTTGTTCTGATTTTAGGCAGAAGTTTGAGCTCAAAATTGAGCTTCCATAATGGGAATCAGTGGGGGAAAGTGGTTGCTTGTGCTAAGGAGGTCTCAAAGAGTCTCTGTGAGCAATTTGGAGGGCTCTCTCTGAGAAAATTTCAACTCTCCTTCCATGGCCGTGGAGGGGAGCTTTTTATAAAAATGGCTTAAAGGTGGCTATCATGGCCAATTAGGTGGTGAAAATGATGCTTTGGTAGAGGGCAGAGAGGCTCTAACCTTTGATTTGGATGAGGTCCTTAAAATTGGATGAGGTGGCCTCAAGGTTTGAATTGGGTTTTGATTTTTGGGAGTGGCTCACAATTTTAGTGTTTTCCGGCCACTAGGCTGGCCAGCCAGATCAGGGGAGGTGTCTAGGTGGTCAGATGAGCCAGGGGAATATGTCAAAGCAATTAAATGAGTTGAGCTTTAGTTTTGCAAAATTATCCAAGGCTTAAGATAACATTGAATGAAAATCCCTTGATTTAGGGGACCTTTGGTCCATTACTTAGCTTAGGTGGTTTTATAGGGTTTAGCTTGGTCCCTACGGTCCAACTAATGGCTCTGGAGCCACTAATTTGGTGACTTTGGGGTGGTTAGGCTAATTTTAGTGCATGGGTCCAATGTGAATCCAAATGACTAAAATTTGGGTTTGGGCTAGGCTAGCCATGTCAATTGACCCAATTGATTGATGCATTTGATGCAGATGATTGTGGTGAACATTTTTTTTTGAAGGATTGAAAGGATTTTGAGATTAGTTGAAAGCATTTTAGATTTTTTGTCATTTTCAGCATGATGGGCTAGACTTGGGTTAGACTTGGGTCTAACTTGGGTCTAGATTGGGCTAACCTTGGGCTATGTCCAAATTGATTGTTGATAATGGTCAATAGAAATGCCATGAAGAGTTTTCAACATGAATTGGGTGCCAATTGTGGGGCTAAAGCATTCCATTTGGTGAAATTTGGATGTATAGCCACTTTGGGGCAAAATTTGAGGCTTTATCAAGGCCAACTGAAGGTCAAGTGTGATTTATGGGAATGTTATGAAGAGTTTTTAACATAAATTTTGGCAAATTGAGTGGGCCAAAAGTTTAATTGGGTGAGATTAGGTCATGTGGCCAAAATAGTGGCTTTTGATTTAGATGAAAATTGGGTTCAAAGAATGGGCCAATTGAGTTTGGATTTTTTTTATAATGGTCAAATTAAAAGTGAATTTGACTTTAAAATTGAAATTGGGGGAATTTGGGATCAATTTGATGGACATTTGAAGTGGATTTAGGCAGATTGGGAAAATTGAGTCATGTGGTAGTTGAGAAGAAATGAAATTAGGAATATTTGAAAGGTTTTGGTAATTTTTGGGATTTTTTAGAGTTTATGGAATTTTGGCTAAAGAGGGGTATTTTCGTAATTTGGCAATTTTTTGTGATTTTGGCTAATTTAGTTGTTTTCAAAATGTTTGAAATGATTTTTGAATAAATTAGGGTATTATGGGTAAATTTGGGAATTTTGGCCAAATTTAGGGTTATAAGGGTACTTAGGTAATTTGAGGGAGTTTCGGGGTAAAAGGTTAAGTTGGGCATTTTGATAGAGTTGGGGTGCCTGACCAAAGGAAAATATGTTGAGATTTTCATAATTATTTTACATTGATTTTGATGATATTTCACTTTAAAGAAAGGTATTTTTGATGTTTTGTTCCAGATATGTTGAATTATGGTCATTGGAGCAAAAAGATGCAAAAAGGAGTGAATTTGGAGTGAAAGTGGCCAAACGATGAAGATTCAAACTAGGGCACCGACGGTGAGCCCAACGGCGCTGACGGGGGGTTTTTCCATAGAGTTCATAATCAAATATTCCAGAAGGCCGCCGCCGACGTCCTCGAGGCCTCAGACAGCGAGATCGACGGTTATCTCAACATGTGCATTTGATGTAGAGATTTTTGAGGGGTTGCTTAGACAACTCTTGGGAAAACTCTTCTACAACTTTAAGAGAAACTTTTGGCTAAAAAATGAGAGGTGGGAGAGGAAGTGGAAGAGAGTATAGACAATTTAATTTAAGGTTAGATTATGAGGAATTTATTAGGAGATTGTAAGGGTGGAGGGAAAGTGAGAGATTTATTCCTCCTTGCCGCTTCGAAGAAAAATTTTGTGTATTATAAAGAAAGGAAGAGATTCAGATGAACTTCGAGGAGTTTGCTTGGGGAGGAATTAGAGATAAGTGGTATTTACTTATTGTAGTTTGTATGACTTTACTTTTACATATAAATTCCAAGTTTTTTCGTATCTTCCCCATGAGTTCTGAGTAGTATCCTCTATATTTCTCCTTGTCTTGAGATTTTGTGAAATGATGATTTGAATTGGTTCAGCCTTAAGAATGTTAAAGAAGTTGTGATGATCTTTTCACTTCGATCTTAATTTATTTTCAATCTGACCAATTGATTTGTTAAAATATATTGAGTTTTACAACTAAAGTGAAGATTACATACAAGATTCAGGAAGGTCGAAGTCCTTGAAAGGTGGGTGCAAATAAATAGGGCCATAAAATTATCGAGGATAGAATTGGAGATTTTAGAGTGACAGACTAAAATCCTCAATTTGGTCCTATCATTTGGGTGTTGAAGTGTAGATGTTAGCCCTTAGGTGAGAGAAACATGGGAGCTCCAAAGTGAGAGCCGGTATCCTCCCAACCTAGCCATAGATTCAGTAAATAAGCATAGTATTAGTCAATGTTCTTTATGTCTCGACTAAAGGGTAAAGAATAGGTATGCTCCTATTTGGCACGATGCAATTTGAACTAATTCACTTTATCCATTCATTTTAATTTCTTGACAAGAAGAATGATGCTTTCGTATATCTTGAACTTCACATTAGAAACTTTATTAGTAGAATTAGTTATTTAAGAGTTATTAAAATTACATATTTATCTACATCTAAGATGTTATTACATAATTTATAGAGTTATCAAAATTACATATTTAAGAGTTATAGATTTGATAAGAATGTTATTACATATTTTATATACATTTTTATCGAATCTATAATCGCTGTCAAAAAAATTCCTAATTTACACCTTGCTAGTTTTTTAGAACTTTGTGCTACCTTTAAATATGACAGAGTTTCGAATGATGTTGTTAGACTTTGACTTTTTTCACTTTTCACTTAGGAATAAGGCTAAGATGTGGTTAAATTTATTAACACCTAGAACTACTAGAACTTGGGGAGAACTTTCACAGAAAGTTCTATCCAAATATTTCCCTCCATCCAAAACTGCTAAACTTATAAATGACATAACATCATTTTATCAGATTGATGCAGAGTCGATATATGAAGCTTGGGAGAGATTTAAAGATCTTCTTAAGAAGTGCCCACATCATGTGCTACCAGATTTGTTGATAATTCAAACATTTTATAGTAGATTAGTGGGATCACTTAGATTAATTATAGATGCTGTAGCTGGTGGTTCTTTATTGTCAAAACCTTTTGATGAGGCTTATTTGTTAATAGAAGAGATGGCTACCAACTGAAGAGATGGCTATTAATAATTTTTAATGACCCTCTGAAAGGGTAAATCCAAAAAAAGTAGCTAGTATCCATGATTTTGATGCAATATATATGTTAGATTAGGAGAGTAGATGTTTTAAATTCGACTTGTGTTAAGAAAGGCAGAGGTAGACCTAGGAAGACTTGGGCTTATTGTATTAAAAATGATCTTAATTTACTAGAACTAAATGAAAATATGACACTAAATAGGACGCAATGGAGAAAAAGGATTCATGTAGCCGACCCCACATAGTGGGATTAAGGCTTTCTTGTTGTTGTTGTTGTTGCGTATATGTTAGCTTCACAAATTGTTGCAATATCGAAGAACTTAGATCATTATGGAATGAATTATTCTCCAACACCTACTACGATGGAAGAGAATTCATCTGGGCAAATTGTGGAGGTTCAACCTTCGTATGAGACTTTAAATGTTATTATTAATAGACCCAACAACCCTTATTCAAACTTTTATAACCGAGGTTAGAAGAATCGTCCTAATTTTAATTGGAATAATAATTCTTCTACAAATCAACATTGGGCGAACAACCCAGTGAACCCATTAGGAAATTCATCCAACCTAGGATTTAACAGTAACACTCAAATTAAGGAAAAGAAGTTATATATGGAAGAGATGATATTAAACATGGGTCAGTAATTGCAGAATCAATGAAATCAATTACAAATTCGAGGAAATCAGTTACAAAATCAAGGAACTGCTATCAAGAATCTTGAAAATCAATTGGGGCATAACTCTACTGCACTTAATAACCGAACATTAGGAAATTTTCCTAGTTTGTGGAACCTAATCCTAACGATCAAGGAAAAGAATAGATAAAAGCGATACAATTACAAAGTAAAAAATAATTGGAAACAAAAGTGCAGAAAGAATTAGAAACTGAAAAAGAGAAAGTGGATACAGAAAAAGAGAAAGTGGATATAGAAAAAGAAAAGGATCATAAATATCCAAATTTAGAATATCCACTTACACCAATGAAAATAACAAAGGAGAAACCTCCACCACTATTTCCTCAAAGATTGAAGCAACAAAAAAAAGATAAACAATTTTCAAAGTTTATCGAAATTCTTAAGAAATTAACGGTAAATATTCCCTTCGTAGAAGCTTTAGAGCAAAAGCCCAATTATGTGAAGTTTATGAAAGATATTTTGAACAAGAAAAGGAAGTTCACTGATGAAGAGACTATTTCACTTAGGGAAGAGTGTAGTACAATTATTCAGAAAAAGCTTCCTAAAAAATTAAAAGATCCAGGTGATTTTACTATATCGTGTGCTATCGATGAAAAATTTTACGGAAGAGCTTTATGTGATTTGGGAGCCAGTATTAATCTTATGCCTCTATCAATCTTGAAAAGATTAGGATTACGAGAAGTCTAACCTACTTCTGTAACTCTTCAGTTAGCGGATCGTTCACTTACTTATCCTAAGGGAGTTATAGAAGATGTGTTAGTAAAAGTTGATAGATTTATCTTTCTTGTGGATTTCATTGTTTTAGATATGGAGGAAGATAAATAAATACCTATCATATTAGGGAGACCATTTTTAGCTACTGAAAAAGCTATGTTAGATGTTCAAAAGGGAGAATTAACTATAAAAGTTAACGATCAAGAAGCAACTTTTAACATTACAAAATCTATGAAATACTCTATTGTTGAAAAAGATAATGAATGTTTTCACATGGAAATTAGTGAACATCTATTGAACGAACATTTTAAAGAATATTTTGAAGAGAAAGAACAATTTCAAGACAGTGATAAAGTTATTTTAGATGAAATAGAAAATACAGAATTAGATTATGTTCAGGAAAGATTTGAGATGCTGAATATTACAAGAAATGTTGATAAGAATCTAGTTCCATAAATTATAAAACCACCTGAACTGGAGTTGAAAATATTGCCTAACCACTTGAAGTATGTGTTTCTGGGAAACTCATATACACTACCTATTATTATATCTTCAGAATTAAATGATTTGCAAGAGCAAAAACTTTTTGATACATTAAAAAGAAATAAGAAAGGCTATGTTAGATGTTCAAAAGGGAGAATTAACTATAAAAGTTAACGATCAAGAAGCAACTTTTAACATTACAAAATCTATGAAATACTCTATTGTTGAAAAAGATAATGAATGTTTTCACATGGAAATTAGTGAACATCTATTGAACGAACATTTTAAAGAATATTTTGAAGAGAAAGAACAATTTCAAGACAGTGATAAAGTTATTTTAGATGAAATAGAAAATACAGAATTAGATTATGTTCAGGAAAGATTTGAGATGCTGAATATTACAAGAAATGTTGATAAGAATCTAGTTCCATAAATTATAAAACCACCTGAACTGGAGTTGAAAATATTGCCTAACCACTTGAAGTATGTGTTTCTGGGAAACTCATCTACACTACCTATTATTATATCTTCAGAATTAAATGATTTGCAAGAGCAAAAACTTTTTGATACATTAAAAAGAAATAAGAAAGCTTTTGGTAGGACCTAGCTGATATTAAGGGAATCAATCCTTCGATCTATATGCACAGAATTATACTAGATGAGCAATATAAACCAAGAGTTGGTCCACAAAGAAGATTAAACCCAATGATGAAAGAAGTAGTCAAGAAAGAAATTTTGAAATGGTTGGACATTAGAATTATATATCCTATTTCAAACAGTGCTTGAGTAAGTCTAATTCATTGTGCTCCTAAGAAAGGAGGAGTGACTGTTGAAATAAAAGAGAATAATGAATTAATATCTATCAGACAAGTTACTGGTTTGCGTATTTGCATTGATTATAGAAACTTAAACAATGCCACTAGGAAAGATCACTTCCCTTTACCATTCTTAGACCAAATAGTAGATAGACTTGTTGGGCTCAAATATTTTTATTTTTTAGATGGATATATTGGTTACCAACAAATTCTATTGCTCATGAGGATCAAGAAAAGACATTTACTAGTCCTTTAAGAACTTTTGCTTTTCGAAGAATGCCTTTCGGATTATGTAGTGCACCTGCAACATTCCAGAGATGTATGATGTCTGTATTTGGTAAGTTAATTGATGATGGATTGGAAGTATTTATGGATGATTTCTCTATATTTGGAACATCCTTTGACGCATGTTTAAATTATCTTGAAAAAGATTTGGAGTTGTGCGAAAGAATTAATTTAGTTCTAAATTTGAAGAAATGTCAATTTATGGTTGTAGGAGGAATTGTGTTAGGGCATAAAATTTCAAAAAATAATATGGAAGCAGACCCTGCAAAAATTTAAGTTATATCTAAATTAACACCTCCCACTAATGTAAGAAAGGTTAGGAGTTTTCTTGGACATGTATGTTTTTATAGGTGTTTTATTAAAGATTTTTCAAAAATTACTAAACCTTTATGCCAACTTTTAGAAACGGATAAGAAATTTAAGAAAAGATATTTACTAGTCCTTTAAGAACTTTTGCTTTTCGAAGAATGCCTTTCGGATTATGTAGTGCACCTGCAACATTCCAGAGATGTATGATGTCTGTATTTGGTAAGTTAATTGATGATGGATTGGAAGTATTTATGGATGAGTTCTCTATATTTGGAACATCCTTTGACGCATGTTTAAATTATCTTGAAAAAGTTTTGGAGTTGCGCGAAAGAATTAATTTAGTTCTAAATTTGAAGAAATGTCAATTTATGGTTGTAGGAGGAATTGTGTTAGGGCATAAAATTTCAAAAAATAATATGGAAGCAGACCCTGCAAAAATTTAAGTTATATCTAAATTAACACCTCCCACTAATGTAAGAAAGGTTAGGAGTTTTCTTGGACATGTATGTTTTTATAGGTGTTTTATTAAAGATTTTTCAAAAATTACTAAACCTTTATGCCAACTTTTAGAAACAGATAAGAAATTTAAATTTACTAAAAACTGTTTAATTGCCTTTAAGTTATTAAAATAAAAAGTAATCATAGCCCCTATTATAGTTTCACCTAACTGGCAGAAACCTTTAGAACTGATGTGCAATGCCAGTGATTATGCTATTGGAGCTGTTCTTGGACAAAGGTATGATAAGATTTTTAAAGTTATATACTACTCTAGTAAAACTCTTAATCATGCTCAATTTAACTATACTGTTACGGAAAAAGAGTTACTGGCCATTGCCATTTTTTATTCTTTAGACAAATTTAGATCTTATTTAATTGTGACTAAATGTATTATGCACACTGATCACTCAACTATTAAATATCTGATGCAAAAGAAGGATGTCAAACCAAGGTTAATTAGATGGATACTTTTGATGCAAGAATTTCATCTTGTGGTTATTGAGAGAAAAGGAACTGATAATCAAATTGCTGATCATTTGTCAAGATTAGAAAATCATGAATTATCTGACACCAATAATGAAATTACAGACAGATTCCCTGATGAACAACTTTATAATATTAATGAGTGGAAAATAACATGGTATGCTGATATTGTTAGTTATATTGTAAGTGATATTTTGTCACCTATGCTGACATTGCAACAACAAAGAAAATTCATTCATGATGCGAAATCATACTTTTGGGATGAACCTAATTTATATAAACAATGTAAGGATCTTATTATGAGAAGATGTGTACCTTATGAAGAAACTGAACTAATCATTCAGAAATGTCATGATTTTGAATTTGGAGGACATTTGGGATTGATAAAATTTCTTAAAAAATTTTAAAAGCTGGATTTTATTGGCCTGCTCCTTTTAGAGATGTTACAGTTACATAAAAACTTGTGATCGATGCGACCGAGTAGGCAATATATCTAGAAGAAATGAAATGTCTCTGAATTTCATGTTAGAAGTTGAGATCTTTGATGTTTGGGGATTAGATTTCATGGGACCATTTATTCCTTCATCTAGGTATTTATACATATTTATTGTAGTAGACTACATTTCGAAGTGGATTAAAGCACAAGCTATACTTCATTGTGACGCCAAAAGTGTTTCAAGATTTTTTAATGAAAAATATTTTCACTAGATACGGAATGTCAAGAATGATTATCACTGACGGAGGATCCCATTTTAGGAATAAATACACTCATAATTTGGCAGAAAAGTTTAATATTATTCATAGAATCTCTACTTTCTATCACCCTTAAACCAGTGGGTTAGCTAAGTTTCTAAAAGAGATATTAAACAAATACTTGAGAAGTCTGCAAACCCTAGTAGAGTAGATTGGTCCACTAGACTGGATATCGCATTATGGGCTAACAGGACTGCTTATAAAACTCCTATTGGAATGACTCCTTACAGGCTGATTTTTGGAAAGACTTGTCATTTACTAGTAGAATTAGAGCATAAAGCATATTGGGCGATTAAAGAATACAATTATAATTTGAACGATGCTCGTGAGAAGAGATTGTTACAATTGAAAGAATTGGAAAAATTAAGAAATGAATCTTATGATAACGACAGAATTTATAAGTAGAAAGTAAAGATATGGCATGATCGGGAGATTAACCAGAAGAACTTTAAACCAGGACAAGAAGTTTTACTTTACAATACAATACTGAAGTTATTCTCTAGTAAATTGAAGTCTCATTTGTTAGGACCCTTTACTGTGACCCAAGTTTATACTTATGGAGATGTTGAAATTGAAGATCAAAAGACTGGGAATAGATTTAAAGTAAATGGACACAGATTAAAGTCATATTTTGAGGGTAAAAGACCAAATTTTAAAGAGATTTTAATGATCCGTCAACCTGAATAATATCTGAACAGGTCGGGCTGACGACGTTAAACCAAGCGTTTTATGGGAGGCAACCCATATTTATCTTTATTTTTATTGTGATTATAGTATTTGTATTTGGAATTATCATTTTGTGGTAGTATTGAACTCTACTACTCACATTTACCCTTGGATCATCATAAAAATTGGATCCATAGAAAAAATTGGAACGCATTCGGATCAAAGAAAAATTGTGAAATTTTTGCCTCAGAAAAAGAAAAAGTAATCATAATAAAAATCTGTCGTCGGCGGCGTCGATGACGTTGTCGGCGAGATTTTCAAAATTGGGTCAATTTCCAAATTTTTGCGATTTTGATTAATTTCAAGCCTCAGCGACATCCGTTCAATCATTATAGATAAAAATTTTAAGTGATTAAATGATGTACTAACACAAATAAACATTCACAACACAAAGCATCACAATTATATATAAATTTCAAGGGTTACAATACATGTTAGTATTTTCTCAACCTTGATACATCAATTCAGCATCGCAATCCATGCCAGCGCACTCTAAACGCTGAAAACAAACATCCTATGCTCAAACTCAACTATAGCAAGATCTAAAAACAAAATTCGAAAGCAAAGCAAACACAAAATTGAAATTAAATTACACACATAGACTTACAAGTAGCAAGGTAAATCTACTACTCTTCTGATTCAATGCATGTTTCTGCTCTGAGATCACCTATTGATTGAACATGAATGAAGAGTTTATAGAAGGGTCTGTATGGAAATTCTACAGTAGAGTCCTCTTCTATCCATCCCATCTTTCTTATCAACGTATCAAACTATCATCAATATGTCCAGAGTGAGCAACTTGTTCTTTCATCCTACAGTCTAAATGATCGAAAAAATCAGAGATATTGTTAATTGCGTTCATAACATTCTGTACCTCTTTCTCAAATTTCTCGATTCTACACAAAATCACTAGTGTCTTGTCTGGAACTAAAGGCTCAATAGGAAGTGAAATCTGAGATGATTGATCCACCATAATAGTCATATCATTCTTATATTCATTGGCTGGGAGTTTCTCGGTTCGGTCCAAAGACTTCCAAAGTGGATGTACCTTTTCCCAATTCTCATAAGATACTTAGAACTAACTGCAAAGTAAGAAAATTGTTGTGTAAAGGGAACTCAAAGCCGATAAGTTGATCCATGAACGAACAGGCCCAAAACAGACTTCACAATTATCAATCCAGTGTCGATGGGCAGTCTCATTTGGATGCAGTAATTAAAAATAGCACTTTCCTTAGTAACATTACCGATCCTCATCGTCGATAATAGTTTTGAAGAAATGAAAAAATGCCAGTGTTTAGAAGCGGGGTTTAGAAGTGTTGCAGGGAAACTAGCATACCTTTTTCTCTCATTTCCCAGTCTTTAGGTTTGTCCGTCAAATATTGGTATATCTCATTCATCAGGTTTCTTGTCAGGATGATGTTGGAATAATGGTAGACTAGAACATTCTCGATCATATATAACTCATTAATCTGTGTAGGAGTAGAAGTTATCCATCTACCTCGCACATAGACGACACCCTGGTTGATTTCATGCAAATTAGCATAAAACTCCTTCAACACAGGAACAACTACGACGGCTATGGTGTAGTACAACACTTCCCATCTTTGTCGCACAATCATCCCTTCAATTGCCATCGGAGGATTATTCAATCCTCGATTCATGAATCCACTTTCCTTGATTAATCTCCTTTTTGTCAGCACTTTATTGAAGATTCGCTTGGAATTAATGAACTTTCTCTCTAATGAACTTTCTCCAGTTAAACACTCAAAATCTAAGGTTTTAAGTGGAATTGGACGCCATAGGAATGAATTTGGTGGACTTTCAATTTGTTTTTGGGGAAATACAAACTTAGGAACCGAATTTGGAATTTTATAGGGAGTAACTCCCGCCTAAAATCACCAAAAACCGACATTTCAAACTCTGGAAACCATCATCCCACTGTTCTCGCTGTCGGCAGCATCGATGGCGCCCTTGGTGGGCCTCTAAAACTAATTTCCTAGACTCTTGGGAAAAACCTACCATCGGCGGAGTCGATGGCGCCGTCGGCGTCCAAGGCAAAACTTTCACAATTTTTCTTTGATCCGAATGCGTTCCAATTTTTTCTATGGATCCAATTTTTATGATGATCCAAGGGTAAATGTGAGTAGTAGAGTTCAATACTACCACAAAATGATAATTTCAAATACAAATACTATAATCACAATAAAAATAAAGATAAATATGGGTTGCCTCCCATAAAACGCTTGGTTTAACGTCGTCAGCCCGACCTGTTCAGATATTATTCAGGTTGACGGATCATTAAAATCTCTTTAAAATTTGGTCTTTTACCCTCAAAATATGGCTTTAATCTGTGTCCATTTACTATAAATCTATTCCCAATCTTTTGATCTTCAATTTCAACATCTCCATAAGTATAAACTTGGGTCATAGTAAAGGGTCCTAACAAATGAGACTTCAATTTACTACAGAATAACTTCAGTATTGTATTGTAAAGCAAAACTTCTTGTCCTGGTTTAAAGTTCTTCTGGTTAATCTTCC
>NW_018251118.1:397-2064 GCF_001263595.1 Phalaenopsis equestris | reverse complement strand
AACTCCAAAACTTTTTCAAGATAATTTAAACATGCGTCAAAGGATGTTCCAAATATAGAGAACTCATCCATAAATACTTCCAATCCATCATCAATTAACTTACTAAATACAGACATCATACATCTCTGGAATGTTGCAGGTGCACTACATAATCCGAAAGGCATTCTTCGAAAAGCAAAAGTTCTTAAAGGACTAGTAAATATCTTTTCTTGATCCTCATGAGCAATAGAATTTGTTGGTAACCAATATATCCATCTAAAAAATAAAAATATTTGAGCCCAACAAGTCTATCTACTATTTGGTCTAAGAATGGTAAAGGGAAGTGATCTTTCCTAGTGGCATTGTTTAAGTTTCTATAATCAATGCAAATACGCAAACCAGTAACTTGTCTGATAGATATTAATTCATTATTCTCTTTTATTTCAATAGTCACTCCTCCTTGCTTAGGAGCACAATGAATTAGACTTACTCAAGCACTGTTTGAAATAGGATATATAATTCTAATGTCCAACCATTTCAAAATTTCTTTCTTGACTACTTCTTTCATCATTGGGTTTAATCTTCTTTGTGGACCAACTCTTGGTTTATATTGCTCATCTAGTATAATTCTGTGCATATAGATCGAAGGATTGATTCCCTTAATATCAGCTAGGTCCTACCAAAAGCTTTCTTATATCTTTTTAATGTATCAAAAAGTTTTTTCTCTTGCAAATCATTTAATTCTGAAGATATAATAATAGGTAGTGTATATGAGTTTCCCAGAAACACATACTTCAAGTGGTTAGGCAATATTTTCAACTCCAGTTCAGGTGGTTTTATAATTTATGGAACTAGATTCTTATCAGCATTTCTTGTAATATTCAGCATCTCAAATCTTTCCTGAACATAATCTAATTCTGTATTTTCTATTTCATCTAAAATAACTTTATCACTGTCTTGAAATTGTTCTTTCTCTTCAAAATATTCTTTAAAATGTTCGTTCAATAGATGTTCACTAATTTTCATGTGAAAACATTAATTATCTTTTTTAACAATAGAGTATTTCATAGATTTCGTAATGTTAAAAGTTGCTTCTTGATCGTTAATTTTTATAGTTAATTCTCCCTTTTGATCATCTAACATAGCTTTTCCAGTAGCTAAAAATGGTAGCTAAAAATGGTCTCCCTAATGTAGCTAAAAATGGTCTCCCTAATATGATAGGTATTTATTTATCTTCCTCCAAATGAAATCCACAAAAATCCACAAGAAAGATAAATCTATCAACTTTTACTAACACATCTTCTATAACTCCTTTAGGATAAGTAAGTGAACGATCCGCTAACTGAAGAGTTACAGTCGTAGGTGAGACTTCTCGTAATCCTAATCTTTTCAAGATTGATAGAGGCATAAGATTAATACTGGCTCCCAAATCACATAAAGCTCTTCCGTAAAATTTTTCATCAATAGCACACGGTATAGTAAAATCACCTAGATCTTTTAATTTTTTAGGAAGCTTTTTCTGAATAATTGTACTACACTCTTCCCTAAGTGAAACAGTCTCTTCATCAGTGAACTTCCTTTTCTTGTTCAAAATATCTTTCATAAACTTCACATAATTGGGCTTTTTCTCTAAAGCTTCTACGAAGGGAATATTTACCGTTAATTTCTTAAAAATTTTGATAAACTTT
>NW_018251118.1:0-266 GCF_001263595.1 Phalaenopsis equestris | reverse complement strand
TTTTCTTTTTCTATATCCACTTTCTCTTTTTCTGTATCCACTTTCTCTTTTTCAGTTTCTAATTCTTTCTGTACTTTTGTTTCCAATTCAATTGTATCGCTTTTATCTATCGCTTTTATCTATTCTTTTCCTTGATCGTTAGGATTAGGTTCCACAGTACTAGGAAAATTTCCTAATGTTCGGTTATTAAGTGCAGTATAGTTATGCACCAATTGATTTTCAAGATTCTTGATAGCAGTTCTTTGATTTTGTAACTGATTTCCTCG
>NW_018251117.1:29534-31214 GCF_001263595.1 Phalaenopsis equestris | reverse complement strand
TTGATCCACTTTCACTAAGACATCTTCTATAACTCCTTTAGGATAGGTTATTGAACGATCTGCTAACTGCAGAGTTATAGTAGTAGGGGTTATTTCTCCAAATCCCAATCTCTTAAATATTGATATTGGCATAAGGTTAATGCCTGCACCTAAATCACATAAACCTTTACCATAACCTAATTCACATAAAGCTTTACCATAAAATCTATCTTCTATTACACCTAGAATTGTAAAGCTACCAGGATCTTTAAGATTTTCAAGAAGTTTCCTCTAAATTATAGCACTGCACTCCTCACTAAATGCAATAGTCTTATTATCTTCAAACTTCTTTTTTCTTTTAAGAATATCCTTCATCAACTTTACATAGCTTGACATTTGTTCTAAGGCTTCAACAAATGGAATATTGATTATAAGATTCTCCAATATTTCCAGAAATTTTGAAAATTGCTTATCCAATATCTATTGTTAAGGTCTCTGAGGAAATGGAGGTGGTGGTTTTTCTAAATCAATTTTTGGTGGATAAATGTCTCTCAGAATCTTTCGGAGTGTCCTCTTTTGATTCTTCAATTTCTTCTCTCTCTGCTTCAATCACTTTTTAAAAGCTACCTTCCATCTCTTTTCCAATTCTAAGTTGAATAGCTTTTACTTGCTCTTTATTCTGGTTTTTTGGATGTACCTCTGTATTACTAGGAAGTGTTCCTTGGAATCAATTACTTATTGAATTCATTATTTTTCCTAGTTGATTCTTAATATTTCTAATTGCAGCTCCTAGACTTTGTAACTAATTTACTTGTAACACCACTTCTTCTATAAACAACTTCTTATCCTTAAATTGTGTATTACTATTGATTCCTGAAGGTTAAGGAGATCTATAATTATTATACCCTTGGTTGTTCTAGTTTCCCAATGGGTTTACTTGGTTGTTCCCCCATTGCTAATTATTACCACCCAAATTATTATTCCAGTAAAAGTTGGGATGGTTCTTCCAACTTGGGTTATAATAAATGGAATATGGGTTATTCTGCTTATTATTTATGGCATTCAAAGTCTCTAATGTTGTTTGAGAATCTATCATTTGGCCTAATGAATTCTCTTCAATCATGAAAATTGGTTAAGAAAAATTCATTCCAAATTGGTTAAACTTCCTTGAAATTGCAGCAGCTTGACTTGCTAACATAGTAAATGCATGAGTTTCATGAATATTGTCTACTTTCTTTGGATTCACCCTCTCAAAAAGCCATTGAAAATTATTGGTAGCCATCTCTTCAATTAAATCATAAGCATCATGAAATGGATCTGACATCAATGAACCACCAGCAGCAGCATCGATAATAGATCTAAGAGAGCCAATTAATCCATCATAAAAGGTTTGAATTATTAACCAATTTTGTATAGCATGGTGTGGAAACTTTCTTAAGAGTTATTTACATCGTTCCCATGCTTCATAAATAGATTCCAATTCAAACTGATAAAAGATGAAATATCATTTCTAAGCCTCACAATTTTTTATGGTGGAAAATATTTAGCAAGGAATTTTTGTGTTAAATCACCCCAAGTTCTGATAGATCCAGGTGCTAACGAATTCAACCACATCTTAGCTTTATCCCTTAGAGAGAAAGGAAATAACCTAAGTCTTATGGCATCATCTAATACACCATCATATTTAAATGTAGCACACAA
>NW_018251117.1:27960-28435 GCF_001263595.1 Phalaenopsis equestris | reverse complement strand
TATTTATTTGCACTCAATCATATGAACTACATTCTCATTCATACAACCTCATGTGATTATTTCTAATTGTTGACTGAGACAATGTCAGTCCGAATTCTTACATGTTCTCACAACAAATTTTAACATCTTGATTGGCCAAATCAAGAAGTAAATGAAGTGCATGGATTTAAGTCATCACAACATCTTTGAACATTAAAGATCAACACTCTCCACAACTTCCATCCAAAACTTAATTACTTATCATTTTAAGAAGAAAGTTAAGAAAAATACTCAAAATCCATGGAGAAAACAAAACCACACTTTAGTTTAAATGAAGAAATCATTGTCAAACCAACAACAAGTCTCAATTAAAGCCAAAAGTAGTCTAAAACAAAAAAATAAAAACTTATCTCAAGTCCTCCACCAAACTCTTGAAGTTCCTTTGAATCTCTTCTCTTTTACAATCACTCAAAACAAAATAACAAAAAGGATAAAG
>NW_018251117.1:22185-27342 GCF_001263595.1 Phalaenopsis equestris | reverse complement strand
AAAAAAATAAAATTGATGCTCAAATAAATACTTCTTTTTTAAGTTAATTTTTAATTTTTAAATAATTAAAAAATAATAAAAATCACAAAAAATATAAAAATGCACAAAAATGTTCCTAGTTATTCCCTAATCATTTGTGACCCTTCAAAATAATTTTACAATTTTTTTTTCACATATTTATATATTTTTAAATGCTAAAAAGGTAATTTCCTAATTTTTCATTAAAATGATTATAATATATAAAATAAAATCATAAAAATGAAAGTTTGTTTTTGTGAGTTTTCTAGACTTAGAGAGATTTACGAAAAAGATAAAAAGTAATTTTTGAAATTAATATGTATTTTTCATTTATTAATCACTAGAATAAATAAATAATTATATTAATTAAATTATAACTCTAAAATCATGAAATTTTGTCCAAGTAGCTTTCTTACCTATGTGAACCTTCAACAATTTTCCTAAGGACAGAAGCTTTATCTTGATTAACTAAGTGAATTAACATTGAAAATCCTTAATTTTTTGAATAAAAAAATTATATAAATTAAATAAAAAATTAAAAATTCATAATTTCTCTTATGATATTTTAATTGACTCGTAAGTGGGGTACCATAAAAATTTTGAAGTTATTTGAAATCAATTTAACGAGTTATGAAGGGGAAGGACACTATGGGCAAAATGAAAATTTTAAGATTTTGAGGCGGCAAAATGGTAATTTTGGAATTTTAATATCCCAATCAAATTTTAGGATTAATCAAAGGGTAAATGGGTAATATTTATCATAATAAATTGATCATAATAACTTCTTTTGATGTTTGAAACATATGGGTTAAGTGGTAGAAATAAATTTGTCACTTTTCCTCCAAAAAGGGAAAAATTGTAACTTTCCTAAATTATTGTGACTTGGAAGTTAACCTAATTGATGATCCTAAAGTAGTGGGCTTGAGATAGAAAGATAATAACTTACTCATTTAAAGCCCTTTAATTAGTGATGAAATAATAAATGAGATCTTTTAATGAGATTTGAATTTCATTTTATTTAACCTTTTTTATTATTGCAAAATTTATCCGAAAAAACAGATTTAAGAGCTTGGTAATGAACTAGGGCTGATTTATCATTTTTAATGAGGACCATAAAAGAGGAACATTATTAAAATGAGTACCTTTAAAACTCTACAATCACAATTTTAATTATAGGTTGAAGATCCTTAATGACTTGAACTTGCCCTTAAGGACACTCATTTACATAACTCTTGAATAAAACATTAAGTGAAAGTCTGAGTACCCCGCTCATGGGATAATTAAAATATTAAGGTTCTTTGAGCACATGTAGATTAATCTATTAAATTTAAATTTAAATTTGAATGACTAATTGAACAACATAATAAGTTCAATTGAACTTGAAACAGTTCAAGAGGTTTCAAAGGTTGTTAAGAGTATACCCTGAACACTTTAATGCACTTTTGCATATTTTGAAAGACAACTAAACTTATTGATATTTTTTCATGAAAATTATCCAATAAAACTTTTAGGAACCCACCATGTTATTCCTCGTGACCTAATAATTCACCTAAATCATCAGAAATGCCTTATACTACTTACCCTATATTAAGTGACCCAATGCTTAAGGATTTGAGTTATTTAAGTCCTTGAGAGAAACTGGGGATATTTGTTTTTTTACCACATATGTATTATCGGGCTTGTGTAAGGTCTAGGTGGCTAAGGCAATGAAGATAATGTTAACGTGTCCTAAAATGAGAGATACGATGTGGGATTTAGAATAGTATCTCCTACCTCAAGGAACTTTAACAAATGGAGAGGATAAATACGAATAATACTATTCAATGACTCTTGGTAAGATGATTGCCTCTGATAATGATAGGTTGATAGTCCTAGCTCGATCAAACTAATTAAATAGTGGACTACACCACTCTACAAAATGTTTTGAATGAAATTTCTTTTGCCTAATGAGGTAAATTTTAATTGCATAAGAATTAAATTTAAAAATGAAAATTTGTAAAGGTCCACAGTTAATCATTTGGATCAAGGTTAAGACTACCCTTTGTAGATCAATGGGTGGTAGCTTTTACTTAAGTTCGGGAAGCACACAGTCCAGCTCTGAGTCCCCACCTTTACCAATGTCTTTCATTTAGTTCTGGTCTTCCATATGTTAGTACGGGTTTTCTCATGTTTTGCTACGACTAAATTTCTGAATTTTTTTGTACAAAATATTCTTATTTAATTTATTGCAATTTATTTAAATTTCTACAAATATATTATGTTTTATGATGCTAACCATGCAACGGTAGTAGAGGCCCAGGTACACATTTATATTTAATGTACTGTAATTTTATTAATTTGCTTTACAACATTTTCTTACTTACACTTATTTATTTTATATGTTCAAAAAAAATATATTTCCAAAATTTTCTTATTCCAAAAATTCAAAACAACAACATAACACGTTCTTCTGAATTTACGGGACTCTCTCGGAAGAGGTAACCCACAGTTGCTAACAAGATATCCCCAGTTTAAATTTGCTTAAAAACTCATTTAGAATAAGAAAATTCAAAAGAAAATATTGGTACCATAATGAGGGAATCATGGGATCTTAATTAGTGTCACTCTAATCAACTTTAATTTCCCATAAATAAGACATTTGAATAACAACAAAACTAAAACATTAAAACATACATGGTAAAACCTTTTGAACCTTGAACCTAGAGCTATAAATTTGATGAGGAGCTTGGAGCCAACTCCATGGCAGCATGATAAGGATATACAAAAGAACAACATTGAGAGAGCAAGCAGATTTAAACAACAATCCTTCTTTAGAATTAAATAACAAGCCATAGGACTTTGAGGTAGTCTATCTAGTATTGGAGCCAACTCCATGGCAGCATGATAAGGATATACCAAAGAACAACATTGAGAGAGCAAGTAGATTTAAATAACAATCCTTCTTTAGAATTAAATAACAAGCCATTGGACTTTGAGGTAGTCTATCTAGTACAAGATTAAGCTATTGTATTTTATTTTGTGTGTGTTTAGTTTTATTTTATTTTATGTTAGTGTATGCGTAGTTCAGGTTTTGAAAGACTAATGCCCTACGATTTTGAATTAGAGAGAACTATTAGAAAAATCCAAAAAACCAAAAAAATTTAAAATCTTGAAAAATCCAAAAAATATTACAGAAATGGCAATCCAAAACAATTAAAATGCTAAAATTCATCAAGAGTTTAGAAATTCATCAAGATTTTAGACCTTTAAGAGATTATGCTAACCCTATAGTAGATGAACTTCATTGTATTATTGAAAAACCTACTATAGTGATATTATCCAAATGGTATCAAATAACCAGTTTGGGGGATCACCAACTGAAGATCCAAATTTACATCTTGCCAATTTTCTAGAATTGTGCGCTACATTTAAATATGATATTGTATTAGATGATGCCATAAGACTTAGGTTATTTCATTTCTCTCATTAGGGATAAAGCTATGATTTAGTTGAATTCATTAGCATCTAGATCTATCAGAACTTTGGGTGATTTAGCATATAATTCCTTGCTAAATATTTTCTAGAATCAAAAAACTGCGAACCATAGAAATGATATTATATCTTTTAATCAGTTTGAAGGAGAATCTATTTATGTAGCATGGGAAAAATTTAAAGAACACTTAATAAAGTGTCCACACCATGCTATACCAGATTGGTTAATAATTCAAATTTTTTATAATGGATTAGTTAGATCTCTTAGATCTATTATCGATGCCGCTGTTGGTGGTTCATTGATGTCAAAACCATTTTATGATGCTTATGATTTAATTAAAGAAATGCCTACCAATAATTTTCAACGGCCTTCTGAGAGGGTGAATCCAAAAAAAGTAGCCAATATTCATGAATCTGATGCATTTACTATGTTAACAAATCAAGTTGCTGCAATTTTAAGGAAGTTAAACCAATTTGGAATGAATTTTTCTCAACCAATTTCCATGATTGAAGAGAATTCATTAGGCCAAATGGTAGATTTTCAATCATCATTATAAACTTTGAATGCCATCAATAACAAACAGAATAACCCATATTCTAATTATTATAACCCAGGTTGGAATAACCATCCCAACTTTAATTGGAATAACACTATGGGTGATAATAATCAGCAATGACGGAACAATCAAGAAAACTCATTGGGAAACTAAAAAAACAAAGGAAATAATAATTATAGATCTACTTATCCTCTAGGTTTCAGCAATAATACATAATTTAAGGATAAGAAGTTGTCTATAGAAGAAGTGGTGTTACAAATGGGAAATTAGTTACAAAGTCAATGAGTTATAATTAGAAATATTTTTGAATCAACTTGGACAAATCACAAATTCATTATGTAATCGATCCTAAGGAACACTTCCTAGTAATACTGAAACAAATCTGAAAGACCAGGATAAAGAGCAAATAAAAGCCGTTCAACTTTGAAGCGGAAGAGAGTTGGGAGGTAGGATTCGAAAATAAACTGAAGTAGAGAGAAAAGAAATTGATGAATCAAAAGAGGATGCTTCAAAAGATTCTAAAAGACCTATTTCTTTGTCAGCAGAAGTTGGATAAGCAATTTTCAAAATTTTTGGAAATTTTTAAGAATGCAATTTTCAAAATTTCTAGAAATTTTTAAGAATGTTACAATTAATATTTTATTTGCTGAAGCCTTAGAACAAATGCCAAGCTATGTAAGGTTTATGAAGGATATTCTCTATAGAAAAAGTAAGTTTGAAGGTAATGAAATTGTTGCATTTAGTGAGAAGTGCAGTGTTATAATTCAGAAGAAGCTTCCTGAAAAGCTTAAAGATCCTGGTAGCTTTACAATTCCATGTGCAATAGAAGACAGATTTTATGGGAAAGCTTTATGTGATTTAGGTGCAAGTGTTAAACTTAGGGGAAAGCTTTATGTGATTTAGGTGCAAGTATTAAACATTATTTAAAATATTGGGATTATGAGAAATAACCACTACAAATGTAACTCTGCAGTTAACAGATGATTCAATAACATACCCTAAAGGAGTTATAGAAGATGTCCTAGTGAAATTAGATCAATTTATCTTTCCTGTTGATTTCATTGTGCTAGATATGGAGGAAGATAAAGAGAAACCTATCATTTTGGGGAAG
>NW_018251117.1:20255-21834 GCF_001263595.1 Phalaenopsis equestris | reverse complement strand
CCTGATCACTTAAAATATGCCTTTTTAGGAGATTCCTCTACTTTACCAGTTATAATTTCCTCGAAGTTAACGATGGAAGAAGAAGAAAGATTGATGAAAATTTTAAAAAATTTTAAGAAAGCCTTTGGATGGACAATAATTGATATTAAAGGAATCAGTCCTTCAATTTGTATGCGCAGAATTTATATGGAAGGGAACTGCAAACTCAGGGTTGATCCTCAAATGAGATTTAATTGTGTGATTTAAGAAGTTTTTAAGAAAGAAATTTTAAAGTGGTTAGATGCTGGAATTATCTACCCTATTTTAGATAGTGCATGGGTTAGTCCTATTCACTGTGTTCCTAAGAAAAGAGGAGTAGTTGTGACTGTGAACGAACATAATGAGTTAAGACCTACTAGACAAGTTGCAAGTGGAAAATATGCATTGATTATAGAAAATTAAATCTTGCCATTAGGAAAGAACATTTTCTATTACCCTTTCTAGATCAAATGTTATCAAATGCTGGATAGACTAGCTGTGCATAAATACTTTTATTTTCTAGATGGATATACTGGTTATCACCAACTTTAAATAACTCGTGAGGATCATGAGAAAACAATTTTTACGAGTCTATATGGTATTTTTTGCTTTTAGTAAAAAGCCCTTTGGTTTATGTAATGCCCCTTTTACATTTCAAAGATGTATGATGACAATTTTTTGTTATTTAATTGAAAAAGGGATTGAAGTATTTATCGATGATTTTTCAGTGTTTGGAACTTCATTTGACTCATGTTTAGAACATTTATCTAAAGTTCTTAAGCACTGTGAAGAAACAAATTTAGTTCTTAGTTTGGAAAAATGTTAATTTATGGTAACAGGAGGAATTGTATTATGACATTATTGTGACATAAAATATCAGAAGATGGTATGGAAGTAGATCCTCCTAAAATTCAAGTGATCACTAATTTACCATATCCAATAAATGGAAGGGAAATTAAAAGTTTTTTAGGACATTATGGATTCTACAGGCAATATATTAAAGACTTTTCAAAAATTGCTAAGCCTTTATGTCATTTACTAGAGAAAGATACAATTTTCAATTTTGATGAAGTGTGCCTAAAATCTTTTCAGCTTTTAAAATAAAAATTAATCACGACATCAATTATAGTTTCACCAGATTGGGGAAAACCTTTTGAACTGATATGTGATGCTAGTGATTAGGCTATTGGAGCTGTTTTAGGACAAAGATATGATAAAATTTTCAAAGTTATTTACAATGATAGTAAAACTCTTAATGATACTCAAATTAATTATACAACCACTGAATAAAAAGAGTTATTAACTATAGTATAGGCTTTTGATAAATTTAGATCATATTTAATTAGAACTCATTGTGTAGTGCATATAGATCATTCTACTATTAAGTACCTAATGAAAAAGAAGGATGCTAAACCTAAACTTATAAAATAGATTTTTCTTTTGCAAGAATTTGATTTTGAAATAGTAGATTGAAAGGGGACTGAAAATCAAATTGCTAATCACTTGTCCAGGCTTTTATTCGAAAAACTGCTCTATTTTCAAAAATATATTAATGAACACT